>NW_025999990.1:349-13120 GCF_001458135.2 Marmota marmota marmota | reverse complement strand
CCCATCTAGGGCCAACAAAATTGGGCTTGAAGAGGTAGCGCCCATAATGTCTCCAAAGATATAATGAAAGTGAAAGTACAAAAATCCCCGTTCTCTCCTTTTCTACGGAGGAGCGTTCCGTTCTATGAAATCCCCGGTCTCTCCTTTTCTACAGAGGAGCGTCCCGCTACTTACTTGCAGATTCCCACTTTACCTGGGAACTTACCGGTGCACCACCCTGACTGCTGAAAGTTCTGGATCCTGGGTTCGAGGAATATGTTCCCCGTGCGGGCCACCAACTGTCACGACCCCTCGCCGGCAAGGGAAAACACGACACAGGATTCTTCTTTCAGCAGTTTATTCAGGCCTTGAGTCATGTATTATCTTCTAGCGCCCGCCGCCCGAACACACCCAAGCACAGCTTAATAAAGCCCCCCGCGTCCCAATCCCAAGCCGCCACGTGGATCTCTCTCATAGGGTGGTAAGGGATTGCGCGCCAACTCTCCATAAAAGGAGTTGTTTATCACAGGCCACAGTGGAAGCCGGCGCCATCTTCTAATGGTGGCCACGGTTTATAAGAATGGCTTACCACACATTTTGTATATTTTTGTCATTTCTTTTCAGTCCCAGTTCGTTTTATTTCTATTCTCACGCCTTCCTTTGTTTTTTAAGGATGGCGTTCTATTGCATTTCATGCTCGGTAATTTTGATCCTGTCAAAAGTTCTGCGGGGTTTATCAATCTTACTATTTTCTGGTGATAGGACCAGGTGATTGTGCACATGGGACAAGTGCACAGATCACCAGTTTGGAAAGATTCCTTGCTGATTTGCATGTCTAGCAGTCTTTCCACTTAGGTTTGCTGTGGAAGGCACGATTTAGCACCCAAGGTGAGTGCTACCATTACTTAAGTGTATCAGGACTCCCTTTGGCCATATCTGAGATTTCTTTGTCCAGGCAAGTGTGGGTAGATCAAACTTAGCCTTGTCTCAGAATTTTCCACCTCTGGGTGTAGCCTTGAATGTGAACAAATTAAGCTGAACATGTTCCTGTTTATTCCTTGCTTGTAATTTCTTAATTGTGCTTTGTAATTTTCTTTTTCTGAGTAAGTTCTGGTGAAAGATTTTTTTTTTCTTTTTTCTTTTCTTTTTTTTTTTTTTGTAAGAGTAAGAAATCAAATCCAGCTAGCTATGCTTGAGATTTGAAGCGCCTCCCAAGGTTGCATTTTCAGGTCAGAACTTAGTGGAAGGAAACCAGTACTAGCCAAGCAGTGCCTCAGACTTCTTAGTCGCACAGAAAACCCGATTGGTGGATGTCTGTAGGCTTTCCCAGCTTCCTCTTACCCGCGCCTGGTCCCATGAATCCTCAATTTGCAACAGTCACAGTTGCACAAGTGTACACAAATTCTGAAATCCTTTTAATTTAGCCTATCCAGCAACCCTAGTTAGCAACACCATCAACATTGGCTTAGTATGCTACATGGATAATCGATGTAGTCCAGACTGCACTGGGTGTGTTTTTGTTTTTTGTTTTCCATGCGTGGGTATTGAATCCAGGGCTTGGGGCATCCTACACTGAGTTCCACCCACAGCCATTGCCCCAAGTTTGCAGGTTCACTTTGTGGAAATGGTTGTCCAGATGTTTTGCTTTTTAAATTTTCTTTTGGAGAGTTTGGCCCTGGATGAATGTGTTTGGTTTGTATGTTTCCTAATTGTAATGAAGAAATGTTTTTCACGACTTATTTTCTGTCTTTTTATTTAAATGCTGTGTATTTCTTCTGCTGGTTTGAGTGCAGGCATAGGGCTTTACGTTTCCTTAGTAACATTCCAGCAACAACCAAGCCAGGAAGTAGTTGGGAGGAAAGTAGCAGTTTCAACAGAGGTCCTGTTAGACCATGACACAAGAAAAGACCACTGACTCCAATTAAAATCAAATTAAAGAAAGCTTATTATTTCGACCAGCCGGGCTGCCTTGCCCATCAAAATCGTGGGAGCCAAGGACAGCAGCGAGGCTTCTTTTAGGCCCAGTTTTATAGCACCCCCCCAAAAAAAATTACACAAGGGGGGGGGGGCTTACAGATAACAACACTCTGAGGAGCCTAACACAAGTTTACATTTTTGCTGGCCCCGGCATCAGAATTTATGGAGATCTTAGAGACTCAGAGAGGGTCGTTATCTGGCCAGGGAAGGCCAGAATTTATGAGGCGTCACTAAGGTTTAGGAAAGGGTTGTTATATGGTCAGGGAAAACCGGACATGGGTGAGTTCAGGGCATGGGCAGGCATTCCAATCAGCTACAACATCAACTAATGGCCAGGCCATACAGACATCCTGATATTTTTACAGAAAACAGAAATGAATCCTTCATAACTTGTGACAGCTGGCTTCTGATCTAATGAGAGAACTAGGCTAGGTATATCAGTCCCAGGGAAGAAGCTCTAGGCAATGGACTGAGGGTGTGGAGCTTAGGGGAGGGTGAGGGACAGTGGTGTTGGAAATCAGGTTCCAGTGAAACTCCTGGCCAACCCAGGGCAGATCATCCAGGTCCAGAGAGAAAGCGGGTGGCCAGGTTCCACAGTATATTGAACCCAGAAGTTCTGCCACCCGGTCTGTTGAACTCCCAGGACCACTGCCTGCAGCCACATACTGCTCTCTGACAGGTTACACAGATTATGGCAGGGGATTGGTGTGAGAAATCATGAGCACTTGTCTGAGTATTCCCTTCTGATCCCCTGGGCAGTCCTATCTAGATTCTGGAAAGCTGGGTGAGGAGTGCAGTCTTTGGAGCAAATTACCTCCTAAAACAGAATTAATGATATTCACACAGAATCTTATCCTCCTGGATGAAATCATAGAGGTTGAGAGGAGATTGGCATAAGGTTTTGAAAAAAAATTCCCACCAGATTTGTGAGAGGAAAGGTGTTTGGGGGCAGCTGGTTCACTATTGCACCAAATCACATTGCTAGTTTGGGAGCACAGTCTAGAACCCTGTTCTTTGAACAGAGAAAGTCTGGAAATCCATGGGACACTGCTGCCCCCCTTCCTCCTGTAGGGCTAGAAGCAGTGCCTGCAGTCAGAACTTGGCCTCACACCAGCCACCCAGAGGCGGAACCCTGCTTCCCTGCTGTTTTAGTCAGCTTTCTTTGCTACTGTGAGTAAAAGAAGTCAACCAGCACAATTATAGAAGTTAGAGTTTATTTAAGGCCTCATAGTTTCAGAGGTCTTGATCCATGGAAGGCTGGTTTCATTCCTCTGGGCTTAGGGTGAGGCAGAACTTCCTGGTGGCAGAGGGAAGCAGCTCACGTAGTGGTCCTGTAGCAGGAGGTGGGGGGACTCCCCCACTAGATAGGGACATACACCCCATAGCTATGCCCTCAGTAAATGGCTTTCTCAGGCCACACCTCACCAGCCTCCAGTTAGCACCCAGTCAATCCTGTCAGGGATTCATTCATAGATTAGATTAAGGCTAATAAAGCCAAATCATTTCTCCTCCAAACCTGGCATTGTCTCACATGTGAGCTTTCGGGGCACAGCACACCTAAACCATCACACTGGCTCCTGGAGGAACAAGTCAAGAGGCAGAAAGCACCTGCGCGACACTGAGGGAATCCCTAGGAAAAGCATAACATTTACGTAAGTACAAATAAGTAATAAAATTATTAAAAGCCAACACGAAAACACTACCAAACGCATGGCAAAATTTACCAAAAAGAAAAATTTCTTCAAAATGAACCAAACAAAGAGCTCTACAAGGAAACTGCAAACCATAGTTTGTTTCGTGGTGTGATCTTGGATTGTGATATTCCCGTGGGATGTATCTGAGACCTTTTCTGCCTAAACCTATATTTTCTAAGATTAAAAAGACACAGATATTGGCGATGCCTAAAAGTCCCAATAGCCGATTCCCTGAGTTCTACGTGAATAAAAAAGTCACAGGCAGCTGCACGCCTCGGAGATACCGGAACTGGCGCAACCGAGAAATGGCTTTGGTGGCCACATCGCGTTTCCCTGGGAGGTACAAACCCGAACGTAGTCAAAGCGGAGCCCTCCATTGCAAAACCAAACTTGTTAGGTGCCACGTCCGGCCAAGGGAGCCGAGTCCGGCGAGGGATGGCGAGGTTAAAAGACACACAGGACACCAAGGTTCTTCATCCAGGAGTCAATACCCTTTATTGCTAACACACTTTTTTTATACCCCAAGCAGCAGAAGTGGAAAACTACCCAAAAGCAGGAGGGAGGGGGGAGAAATTTAGTTTCAACATCTATTATTGTCAGGTACCGAAACCTCCCTTAACAAGAAGTCCATCAGACCAGAAAAGGTCAAGGCATTCCCATGGGATACATATGTCTCAGACGGATAAGCAGGAACAGAAAAACCGAAAGTTCGCCATGGCCTTGTGAGCTGGCCACACTGGCATGCAGAACAAACTAGTGGACGTTGGGCTCCAGGGGCCAGGGTGGACCTGCTGCCAACAGTTAGGAAAAAGAAACTGCAGATAGTGCTAGAGTGACAATTGTTGAACTGGCCTTTCAGAAAGATGGCATTCGCCAGTACCCACGTTTGTACCCAACGTAACCATCACCCACAAAGCTGAAATGGAGTTTGCGCTCACGAATCCGGAACTTGCTTCCACTTAAATGACAGGCGCTGCTGCTAAACCCGAGTTCTTACGACTAAAAATCGGAGGCTGGAATAAACACTAAGAAATGGCCAATCCCGGACTTGCTCCGACTAAGCGATCGTCCTCAACTGGCCATGGACAAGCGGGGACTCCAAGGACCTGGTAACCCAAGGCGGGAGCCCAGGACGAGCTTTGGCTTCTAGCTTAGCTTCCAATCAGGACACTTCTGGTACTGGGGCGGACAAGGAATGGAAATCACAGGCGCCTCTAAATGGAAAATTGCTAAACCAATAAACGCAGGACGCAGGGGCTGGGGATATGGCTCAAGCGGTAACTCGCTCCCCCGGCATGCGTGCGGCCCAGGTTAGATCCTCAGCACAAAAAGATGTTGTGTCCGCCGAAAACTAAAAAATAAATATTAAAATCCTCTCCCTCTCCCTCGTTTGTTTTTCAGATACTGCACACAACTTTGATATATCCCAAGCTCCAGGATGACTACTGTGACTTGTATTGCTAATGCAGCTCCAGACACTTGCTTTTTCCTGGACCTCTAGGTAGTTTCTTCTTCCTGAATCTTTTCTTCTGGCACTCCAGAGCTATACTCAGTGATGTCCTTTCCTTTCCAAAGTTTATCTAATTCTGACTGCTGACATGTTCTTGCCTTAAAACTACATGAGTGTTTCTCCTGAAGCAGAAAAGTAATGATGCTTGGGGGCAGTGTGAATCTGGAATCTGGAAAGGAGAGTTCAGATTACACTGGTATCCAGAGTTCTAGACTATTATGGTGCTAAGTGGAGCCATAAAGAGATGTTATGAGGTCAAAGATTTAAAATCATAATTGAAGATTCATCAAGAGAACATATTAGGATGAGAGTAAGGACAAAACAATTGTATGTAAATAAGGCAAAGAGGAAACAAAGTACATAAGACGGGATGCTGTAAGCTTCTGAAAGTACGAATTATTGACAGTTAGATATTATCAATATCATTCACCAAAAATCAATTAGAAAAGTCATTAAAATTATGGAACTCTTTTCAAATACCCACAGATAAATACACAATACTAAACACTCTGTAGTAGGAAACATAATCATGGCTTCACTAATATTAGACACAAATTAAAAGAAGTACATATTTAAATAGCATATTAAAAAGTATTCAAAACTTTTATTACAGGGTCCAGGGATGAAGGTCAGTGGTGGAGCACTTGCCTAGCATGCGTGAGTCCCTGGATTTGATTCCTGCTATATAAAAAGAAGAATGAATTTTCATTATAATCCATGTTATTAAAAGGTTGTCTAAGGGCTGGGGTTGTGGCTCAGGGTCAGAGCACTTGCCTGGCACATGTGAAGCATGGGGTTCGATCCTCAGCACCACCTAAAAACAAATAAACAAAATAAAGATATTGTGTATCACTAAGAAAAGAATTTTAAAAATTGTTGGGAGAAGGACCTTTCTCAATACTGTTGTTTGAATGAATTTGGTAGGCTCCTGGAACATGCAACATATCCACGTGTTTTAACAATTTTAAATATACTATTTTGATACAGGAATTTCACTTTTATGAATTTATTCTACAGATTCATTCGCAGAAACAAGAAACTCTATTAAGGAAAATATAGTGTTCTTTCATAGTACAAGATAAAAATCATTCACGGTTAGAACTAAGGCAACCCTTAGAATCCGAAGGGCAATAATTTGTATGGAGCTTCTAGGACATATTAAATGTCCTTATAATTCCAAGAGGTAGTGAGCAGTATGATTTAACATGTATGTACGTTTCAATAGTAGTGAAAACAAGGCTCCCTGTTGAACTGGAATCATGTAGATTTTAAATGTCTAAACAAAGATAATGATGTTACACAATTTTGTAGATTTTCTGTAGGACCTTTAATCAGAAAAATATTTGGTAACACCAATTCTCTAGTCTCACATCTTTCACTTTCACTCTCTTTTCTTTCTTTCTGGAAATTATTCTAGTGAAATGCAATTTAAGTAATGAATTTTTTTTAGTTAGATATTTAATAAGAGTCACAAAAACTACAAAAATATAGTGAGATTTGAGTTTGCACAATGGGTACAAATGATATCAAAGATAATTACATAAGAACTTTATTAAATTATGAATAGATGCAAAAGTTACTAAAGATTATTAAATGACAAACTTTTAAATAATACAAAGAATAGGCTGGGGTTGAGGCTCAGTGGTAGATTACTTACCTCTCATGCATGAAGCCCTGGGTTCGAGCCTCAGCACCATATAAAAATAAATAAATAAAAATAAAGATATTATTATTAATAATAATAATACAAAGAGTAGTTAAGGCAAGTAAAGATGTCATAGTAAAGTTAAGTGGAAGTTAAATCAGGAGATAACGAACTCTCTTCTTGGTGCTTTCACCAGCTTGGACCAAAGCTCTTAGCCTCTCCCTGTGCTACTTGTCAAAGGCTGAGCCTTCCTGAGGCTGGCGAAATGAAACATAACCTGTGGCCCTCTGCCCCTTACAGAGACCCACCCTGAACCTTGGCCCGTGGCACACTTTCCTGAACTGAAAACTCATCAATACATTAAATTTAAAAATTATAATCTCCCACTATGGTTTTAACATAATATATTGATATTATATATCAGATGTTATATTATCCATGAGAACTAATTTTTTCTTTCAATTTTAAACAAAATTAAACAAATTACATACATAGAGCACAAATTTTCATATCTCTGCTTGTATACAATGTGTATTCACACCAATTCATGACTTCATACATGTACTTTGGATAATAATGATCACCACGTTCCACCATAATTTCTAACCCCATGCCCTCTCCCTTTCCCTCCAACCCCTGTGCCCTATGTAGAGTTCTTCTATTCCTCCTATCCCACTATGAATCAGCTTTCCTATATCAAAGAAAACATATGGTATTTGGTTTTTTGGGATTGGCTAACTTCACTTAGCATTATCTTCTCTAACTCCATCCATATGCCTGCAAATGCCATGATTTTATTCTCTTTTATTGCTGAGTAATAAAAGCTGATTTAGACTTTAGGTTTTTAGAAGAAAGGATGATCCCATTGGAATCCTGTCTGTATATCTGAACCACAAAAACATTCCAACTCCTCTTTGACCCTCTACTCCCATTCCATGCCATGGACCATTGACATGCAATTAAACTGATGAGAAAAACAAGACAAACAGGTCTGATTCAGTGGGACCTAGCACCTAAGCCCCTCTAAATCCAAATGCCTTCAATTTAAAACCTACTGGATTTCAAAGAACAGAAAAGTTTAAAAGTGCATGACCATGTTAATGAAGGCGTTTATATCCCTTGAAGCTCAGCCCAGTGTATAGTAATTTATCTTTTTATTTTTTTAAACAAGACATTGCTCTGTTGTCCAGGGTGACTTCAAAGTCCTGAGCTCAAGCAATGGTCCTGTCTGAGCCTGCTGTGTAGCTTGGATTACTAGTAAACAACATGGCACCCTGCTGATGATAGTTTGCTAAAACAACCTGAGCAAACTGACATTTGCCATGTGACCCCACCCACAAGCCTTCACTTTTGGGGGATCTTCAATTACAATCTGTGAAATCTCTTATGCTGGACACAGCCCACTTGTACAGGATTTTGTAACTACCTGAACATGTCTGACCTAGAGCTGATGTCCTGGATCCCATGGTTGTCAACTCAGAAGGCCCAAACTAGAGATTTCATTTTGGTGTGCTTTCCTATTTAATAAGAAAGCAACTGTAGACCATTTAAAGGATACTGTTTGATGCTGATTCTCTCCCCTCCTCTGAAGGTCACATTCAGTTTTAAGAAACAGCAGCAAGTGGCCACCCAAATACACATTCTGTTAGCACACTACCCTGACATCTCCAGAGATGCCCTTGGTTCAGCCCACAGCTCTGACCTGGGTAATTGTCTTCTTCTTGCCCCAGACCCACCTATACATCTTCCCACTCTGACTCACCTCCTCAGAATCAATAGACAAGCAGTGAATAAAGAAATGCCTTTAATCATCATGAAAAATTCAATCAGATTAGAAACTAGGAGAATTCTCTGTCCATCTAAAAGAAGAGTTCCTTATCAAATTAATTACACAAAGAGTTTTTCTTATTCAAGAACCTGTAAATCATTCAGGAGTGAAGGAACAAAATAAGGAGTGATCACCACAGCCAAGACTTCAAGGCTCCTGGGCATTCAGGGCATAGTCCCAGCTCATGAGTCTACAGGGACAGTATGAGGGTCCCCACTGGAGTCCTTCAGGCTCCTTGCAAGGCATTGGCTGAAGGGCATTGTACTGCAAGGCGTCCTCAAGGCTGTTTTTTTTTTTTCCTTCTAGTTTCCTCTCTGATGTAAGCCTTGGGTTTTCAGCAGCTTCGGGGGTGACCTGGGCTCCAGGAGATAGCCTGAGTGTGTGTCTGTCCAATTGCCCAGCCACTGGCACCTCCTGGGAGGTTCAGTGCCCCCTGACCATAGTGCTTGCCTCTTCTTGAGGTGACTGGAGCTCCTGAGAGGTTTCAGCCATTGGCTGCTGGATGGTCTTGAACTCGGTGCTGGTCCATCTCAACTCCCTGCTCCTGTGTAACAACACATTCTGTTAGTTCCCCAAAGACAGCTCCTTGGTCTGTGTAAGCCCAGTGAGGCAGTTGGCTTACTGGAAAATTGACATCTCTGCAGCTCTGGGGGCACTGGCAGAAGTGGTGGCTCAGTGCAGGAAAGCTATCCAGTGCCCAGGCCTGGGTTCAGGCCTGGTGGCATGTGGGGCAATGGACATGCCCTCCTGGGAGTCAGTGATCCAGAGTTTGACAGACAGACTGCCATAACTTCAGCTCCCCTACCAGGTGAAGGTGTGTACCTGGTCTAGGAAAAGAAGCAAATGAATTAGTCTGGTATGGACTGCACCATTGCAGTAGTGGGGCTTCTAGTAACTGACCTCAGAAGCCTCACCAATCAAGTGGGAGGGACCTTCCTTTGTATCACAAATTGATTGAAGACTCCGATAGGATTAAGATGCAAATGGACCAATGCTGAAGGCATTATTGAAATTCCTTGTTTTTGAATGAATTAAGGAAAGGATGGGTGGATGGGATGGGATAGAAGAGAGGCTCTAGTTCTTGGTAGTTTTAATTCACTGTAAAAATTCTTTCCCCATTTCAGATAAATATAGACAAGTTAGCCATAGCCAGGCTTAGTGGTGCACCCTTGTAATCCCAGTGGCTTGGGAGACTGAAGCAGGAGGATCTTGAGCTCAAAGCCAGCCTCAGCAATGGTGAAAAACTGATGTGACTCCATTTTGAAAATAAATAAATAAAAGCAGCTTCTACCTCAAGGCCTGTCCTAAGGAAGGGGGTGTGACCCTTTTCCTTGGAAAACCCCACAGAGCCTTTGGGCACATACCCACCCTGCTGAGTTGTTTGCAAATAACAGGAGAGATCTGTGGCTGTGCCAGGTGTCTCTGACTCAGTTAGGCTAGGTGAAGACCCATAGCAACCCCCTAGCAACCACCAATCAGCATGAGACAGGGAGAATACCTGGGATGCCAGATGAACCCCCAGTAGTTCATGGTGGTTGATAACATGTTGGGAAACCATATAGTTTAGCACGTACACCCCTCATGGCTTAAACCAATCAGTTCAAAGGAATCCCCCTCTTGTACTAACCAATCACCCCTACCCAACTTGTTCCTGCCAGTGAATGTACTAATCAATGTTAAGAGCTGTTGTTTGATTTTCCCGTGGTAGGGAATGATTTGCTGTGTGATGTTGTGACACATACAGAATCCTCCCAAAACCTATAAAATCTAACTGAACAATGGACCAGAACTCACTCCCTGGACTGCTGCATAGGAAACGGTTGTGAGTCCAGGCTGGAGCTTGCAATAAATACTCTTGTGTGATTGCATCAGATTTGGTTCCTGGTGGTCTATTGGGGACCCACGAATCTGGCATTACAAGGGCAAGCACAAAGCACACGTGAGTGCATTTTCTTCTTTTGGTTTAGGAAAAATTAAGGCTCATATCTGAATGTGGCAGGGGGAGTTCATGTATCGGTTACTCTGGCCATGAGCTCTGTAAGTGTGGCAGTGTATCTTGAGTGCTTTGTTCATCCTGGAAACATTCAATGACCAGAAAATCCACATCTAAACCCTCAAGTTCAGCATTATTTTTGTCATATTTAAGCATGTCTGCCAAAATTCAGCACTTTGTTTGGTCTGTGAATCCATGTGGGTCCCACAGTTTGGCCTAGACACACCTATCAACTCCCACATTTTAACAGTGGTTGATTGCTGATGACTGAATCCAGGAGTACTTACTACTGAGTCCATCCCCAGGTCCTTTTTAATTTTCTATTTCGAGACAGGGTCTCATAATGTTGACTAAGGCCTCACAAATTACTGAGGGTGACCTAGATTTGGGGATACTCCTGTCTCAGTCTCTGGAGCTTCTGGGATTACAAGCAGGAATCACTATGCCCAGCCACATTGCTTCTCTAAAGTGACATCTTTCAGATACTTGGTGGCCCTTTGAATATGCATAACCTTGATGGCCTTGACAGTTTCTCTGTGTTTTAAAAGTGAGCACAAATATTTGAACCTCTTGATTTGTGAGATTTTGTGGGGTTTTGTGTATCAAGACAATACTGAATCATTTTCACAGATCACCATGGACAAAGTATAGGTAGAGGAGTGATTCATTCTTCAGGTGATTATATTTTCAATTGATGTAAAAGTTTCAGGGGACATACCTAATTTTATTTAGAAGAAATTTTAACCTTTCCTGTTTTTTTATTTCTTGTTATTGTTGTTTCATTTTATTTATTTATTTGTTTGTCTGAGAGAGGCATTGGGGGATGGACCCCAGGGCCTTATGCATGCCAGACAAGTGTTCAACACTAACCTGCACTCAAAGACCCCATTCACAAGTTACTAAGATCTTTCCATGTACATTTCATCTGCTTCTTCAAACTCTGACATGGTAGCCTCTGATGTGCCTTAGCACACCCTACATCTCCACTGTCCTGCAGTGGACATTCATATTGCTGTATCCCTCATCACTACATATAATTGTCCCTATAAACCTGTGGGAGAATTTCTCTAGGGCAGGTGCACATAAATACAATTGTTCCTTCAAAAGAGTGTAACCTGAGTTTTACTGAGCATTGCCAAATTGTTCTTTAGGGTGAACACAGCATTTGCTTTCTGACAATAGTGGCCTGCAGTGCTACCTGCATACATTCCCCACAAACACTTTGAATGACCCAGTATTCTGACATTTGCCAGGATCTTTGTGGCTCTGTAGAGGTTTGCTCTGGTGCTGATGGTTGCCTGCTCCAGTCTTTTCTAATTTCTGAAAGTTTTTCTCTATGGGCCAGTTGCTGTGTGATTTTGAGAGACATTCTCTGATGTTCAGTTTGAAATCTGCTTTTGCTTTTTGATCAGATTGCTAGTTATCTTTATCCCTTGTGTTTAAACTGTGTGTGTTTAGTGTCTATTCCTAAAGACAGAAGGAAAACAAGAGTGCCTTTACATTTCACTTCTTGCCTTTGAGCTTATTATAATCTCTTTTATTTTTAACAACCCCCAAAGAATGGAATTAGGTTTTATCCATAAATAATAAATTTCCTCTTAGGCTGGGGTTGTGGCTCAGAGGTACAATGCTCACCTAGGATGTGTGGGGCTCTGGGTTTGATCCTCAGCAACACATACAGAGAGATAAATAAAGATGTTCAGTCTTCTACAACTGAAAAAAAAATATTAAAAAAATATATATTCTCCATAAAAAAACTATTTACAATCTTTTGCTTTTAGGATGTCTTTATCAGGTTAGTTTCACATAATTTTTATTTGAGCAAAAATACAGGTAAAAGAAAACATGTTTTTCAAAATTTTATCTTGATTTTTTACAGTTTTTCTTTTGTATAAGCCTTTCCACCAAGAAATAAATTGTTTAAATAGAGACATTTGTACATTTTCTATATATGTTAATTGCATTACCATAGGGATCCTGTGACCAGAGGCAGACATTCTGCCTTCCAGGACCTCCTCTTCCTAGTGGGTATTAAACTGGATCTGAATGACACTAGTCTGAGAGAGGCCAGTGTCTGGGAGAGGCTGTGCTGGGACAGCTGTGTGGAATCTTAGAAACTCCAGGCCCATCCTTAGGTAGATGCAG
>NW_025999990.1:34-325 GCF_001458135.2 Marmota marmota marmota | reverse complement strand
ACACTTCCCATGTAAGAAACTCCTGCCATCCCCTATGTTCTTTCCTAAACTTGGATAGATTTGAGGTCAAGATTTGGGGCTCCTTTGCATTGCTCTCCATGGATACTTTCCACACCTCTGTCCATGAAAGGAGACCTTCTCTAAGGCTCTGATGTCCAGTCCACAGCACAGCTCAGAATCAGACCTCTCTCTCCCACCCCATGCAGCACCCCTCCATCCTCTCTTCTCTCTTCATTCTGTCTGCTGCTGAGCAAGGGAACCAAATATTCATGAGGGCCTGTACAACAACAT
>NW_025999989.1:0-3221 GCF_001458135.2 Marmota marmota marmota | reverse complement strand
AAAAAAAAAAAAAAAAAAGACTAAAAAAAATATTTCACAACACATTAAAACAACTTTGATCTCCATGTAACTAAAAATTAGAATAAGAAACAATAAAAAAAATCTTGCTAAATGAGCCTCTGGCAATAAACAAGCTTTCCTTTTTAAAATGTCATAGTAAATTATGTAATTAAAATCAGTTTATCCTTTTCATTCTATACTAATTCCTTAGAGCTAACAAATGCATTATTTTAAATTTTAATACAAAAAACTAATTTAGTTTCAAATTCTACTAAAAACTAAGTCTAAATGTAAGTTAAACCTACCAGCTGTCCTGCTTTGTATATTTTTCCATCCCATTCTATTGCTGAGTATGTTGCCCAGGGGCCTTGCTTTTTAGAGGGAAGATCAGGACGGGTAATTATTCCTTTAAAAAGTGTAAATTTTATCTGTTTGTCATACTTTTCATGACAGTCCTTGAGCCATAAAGCAAATTCTCGGTCAATTTTCATTCGTTGCTCCTGTAAATTTTAAAATGTTATATGAATATAGTTACTAGTAAACAAATATAGCCATAGAAATATGTCACTCATTTCATTTTTTTCTTTCATATACCACACTTCAGAAAAACTAGTAAAAAAATGAAAATATTTTGCTGGATCTTTCTGGTTTTGTCCTTTTCCCAACCCCCTTGCTGGGGATCCTTCTGTAAAAATTTAATTTCAAACAAAAGTATTACTTAAGAAATCTTTGAATATCATCCTTGAAACCAAAGTCTCAGTGGTGAATACCCAACAACAAAACTTTTATTTCTTGCTTTAAATCCTACACTAACTACCAAAATAAAAAATACTGGCTGCCCAGAAAAAGAACAAGCTGGCTTCTAGGTCTGAGCTACTATTTATTAGCTATATCCTCAGCCCTTCAGTGAGTAATTCTTAAAAAGTTTATCAATCTTCTATGATTCTGAATCTTTACAATAGCAAAACTAATTTCAACATCTTATAGGAATGACTGGCTATAAACACCACATGCTATGTTGTATTTATTACTTAGCAATTTTAAGCTGATAATAAAAATCTCTTGGCAATACAGCATTAAACTACTGAAAGAGTAGTATCAAGTAAAAATTTCTGAGCTATGTGGGTAGAAAATGTACACTAGTTCCATTCAACATTTATTTATTTTCTTAGTTGTAGTTGGACACAATACCTTTGTTTTATTCATTTATATGTGGTGCTGAGGATCAAACCCAGGGCCTCGCACGTGCTAGGCAAGCACTCCATCACTGAGCCACAACCCCAGCCCCCCCATTCAATTTCTTAATGTTTCTTCAAATTGAAATCTTCCATATTAATTAATATTAATAACATTGACTAACTTGAAATCATCTTTTAGCAGAAAGTATTTTATAGTTCTTTTCCATTTTTTTATCCAGACTAGATTAAAATCATATAGTCAGGTTATTAATGTGCAGAGCCCATGATACACACAGATGTTCATACATGCTCCCATTAAATAAAGCTGCTTTAAGTCATCTTCTTCTATTCACTGTCTGCCTTAATACTAAATCTAAAAAATAAAATTTTATCTAAATATTGTCTAATTAATTTGAAATGAGTTATAAACAGTTGAAAGTATATAAAAATATTTAAGCACCATAATCTTTTGATTGACTAAATCCAAAGTATGCAAAATAACTTCAAAAAAATCTATATTACTAGTGTCTTTGGTTTTACTTAATAGAATTTTGCAAACACTCAAAACTTAATACTTAAAGTCATACCTGTCCATTTAAAATCCTTGTAAAAAGGGTGTTCTTATCTTTCAATTTCAACTCAAGATCCATGAATGTCAGTTTATTTGTGCTGACCTGAAATTTGTCATTAGTGAATAATGCACCAGATATTCTGTTGTAGCATTCAATTGGTGCAAGCCCTCTCTTCTTAGGAGGAGTACACCAGTCAAAACTTGAACAAAACAAAACATCAGTTAGTAAAAAGATTAGGTTATAAAATGATGTAATTTTAGCAAAAACCAAAACTTACTCTTCAACTGATGTATATGGTATTAATCGTCCATTCCAAAAACATTCAAAAATAGGTCTTTTCCCTCTTGCTGCTTTCTCAAGCATGAAACAATCATCATCATCCTCTTCATCTTTTAATTCTAAATAGAAAGTGTAAGTGGAATGTTTTTATTTCTATAAAGTAGGATCAATTTTTATTATTAAGCCAATTTCTTTTTAAAAAAAAATTTTTTTCTTAGTTGTAGATGGACACAATACCTTTATTTTGCTTATTTATTTATTTTTATGTGGTGCTGCGGATGGAACCCAGTGCCTCACATGTGTGAGGCACGTGCTCTACTGCTGAGCCACAACCCCAGCCCCTACCTAAGCCAATTTCTATGACTAAAATACATATTAATTTTACTTCAGAGAAATGATAACAAAAACCCATGTGATCCTTCAAATTGTGCCCTATAAATCCTATAAATTTTACTTGGTTTGCCTTCAAAAAGGGAGACTTCAAAGTGGTTCCATATTACTAACAGCATTTGTCATTTAAAGTGATTATTATAAACCTACCAATTTGTACTAAGAATAACATGCTAATCGATTAGCTTGCAGCTTCAAATCTATTTACAGAATTAAAACAGTCATATATCCAAAAAGATCATGTCCTACAACAAAATCCCTCTCCTCTACAAATATAAGTGTCTAAATTCTACATCTAAAACACAGTTGCACAATTAAGAAAGAACAAATATGTTCACATGAAAATCCCCTGAGAAAAATAAAGTGTCTAGAAGGAACAAGTTTGCCTGGTTTGGACAAATCAGTCAATAATTCTGAACTAAATTTGATATAAATCACCACCTTTTCAAAGATCAGATTTAAGTAGGCAGGCAATGTGCACACAAATAGAATTACAAGATATGTTAACATGTACCAAAGCATGATTAGCCCAATTATCCATAAACTGTTTCTTAGCAATACATTCTCATATGCCCAGATAAATTAAGATCAGACATTATGATCCTAATATATTAATGCCTTGGCTATCCTGTCAGTAAGTCATCTAACTAAAAATAAAGCCTTTTCCTCTCAAAAACAGAAGTCCCTATGTAAAAGTTGTTTTGGGTTTGTTTTTTTTTTTTTTAATCCAAATCACTTTGCTTTTATAGAACCCTGGAGGTCATCACTCAACTTAGTGGCTTTTTTTTTTTTTTTTTTTTTT
>NW_025999988.1:0-7438 GCF_001458135.2 Marmota marmota marmota | reverse complement strand
TTTAATTTTTTTTTTTTTTTTTTTTTTTTTAGCAGAGCATTCTGGCTGTTTTGTAGATACTTTGTAGGTGGCAATAGAAATGGGGAGAGCAGTTAGGAGGGAATACTTTCCTTAGGTGATAGGTAATGGGTTTAGATTAGTAGTAGTGGTACTGAAAATGAAGTGAATTAAATAACTATGGAATATATTTTTATAGTGAGCCAAGAATATTGTTTATTTATGAACTATTTGCAGGATGGCAAGAAAACAGATGTAACCGGAAAGAGTCCTGGACTTCGGTATTGAGCAACTAACGAGAAGTGAAACTGTTCACTAGAATATTTGATATAAATGTATAATTCTATAAAGTAAATAAATAAAATTAAAATTGGAGCAGGGAAAAGAGATCTAATTTGTTTTGTGGTAATATCTTGGATGTCTGATAGACATTTTTGAAGAGGTGTTTACTGAACAGATGCATATGTGAGTTTCGAATTCTGGGAATATGTAAAGCCTTGAGATATGGTTATGGTTGGCATTGGATTTAGGAACATTATGTAAATAGAGCAGGTAAGGTAGAACTGAACCCCAAGATGCAATATTTAGAGATTAGTTCATAAGCGTTTGTCCTTAGTATGAGAATTGAGAATTCAGTCAAATTTGGGAAAAAAAGGTTTAATTGTGGATAGTTGCTTGAACGTAGAATCCTTAATCTTTTGACACTCTGTCAAAATATGTCTTCTGACTATTGGAGTAGTTCTTTATATTTCAATACTTAATTATTTGTTACTATTTGTTTCTTTTAGCTTTCAGTTTTCTTTTGTCTTATGGACAGAAAATTGATTCCAGTTTTCAGATGTCAGTATATCTTAATCCATACTTACTTCAGATACCTGTATAAGAAATTGCATATTGTTCATTTTAAAAAAAATTTAATAGGAAACAGGATATATTTCCCCATTTTGTCCACAGAAAAACAAAAGATATGATGACCTTTCTCTGAGAAAAATATAAACTAACATTATGATGAAGGCTTTTTGTTACAATATTATAACTCAGATCTGTCTTGATGAACAAGTATTAACTATTTTGTATTATCAAATGGTAAATCAAAAATAGCAAATTTTACAAAATGTGGGTATATGCACATTTCATAGATTAACAGGTATTTTCTATTTTTCTCTACCATGTCAGTTTACCCATTGTTAAGTTACTTTAGCAGAAATCTTTACTTTTGTAAGTTACATTTCTGGCATATAAATGAAGTTTAAAAAGTCATTATCTTACTAATTAGAGTAAATTAATAAGTAAAAATTTTAAAAAGTCATCAGCTTCTCCCTTGTGGAACATTAGTACAATGTTTGTTCCAACAGAATTATGATTTTTTATTTATGTACTTTTTAGTTATACATGGCAGTAAAATATAATTTGACATATGTATACAAAGATGGAATACGTCTTATTCTAATTAGGATCCGAATCTTGTGGTTGTAAATGATGTAGAGATTCACTGTGGTATATTCAGATATGTATTTAGGAAAGTTATGTCAGAACCATTCCACTGTTTTTCCTCAAGCATTACTCTAAATGGGTAAAAGTGGACTTTTATTTATTTATTTATTTATTTTTTAGGAGAATGAAATAAAATTTAAGAGGGAATTAAAGTAAGAAATAGAAAAACCTCGATGTCTGTCCATTAGCAGGCATTTCTTATCTTATACATAAGCAAATTCTCATCAAATTTGGTTTGTTGATTTATGGCCAGAACATAAGTTTAGCTTAAGAGAGAAGAAAATGAAGTATGTGGATCTGCAGAGTCACTTTCAAATTTTACTTTTGGTAGAAATATAAGAAAGGTTCAAACCTTCCATGCTACCTTTTGCAATTATTGTACCTAAGCTTCATGTATTTTACTGTACGTATTTATCTTTATTTTTGCATTTTAGAAATACAGTCCAAATAAATACATAAAGAATTCTGCAGCATTCAGGGACTCTAGTTCTACAAGTTTGTTTGTGTATGAATTCATGTTGCCTTTGTGTGCTTAATTATTTTAATACTTAATCCAAAGCAAACATTTTTTGATGGTATATTAAGGACATGAAGTTGCTCAAATAACTGTTTTTTTTCCATTTTATTTCTTATTGTTCAAATACACTTTCAAGATAGTGACCCTTAATGTTAACCAATGTGATGGTCTTCTTTTATTCTGTATTTTAATTGAAATAGTTCTTTTGTTCTTATTTTTTCACATTCTAGTTTTTTATCGAAAACATATGCAGTCTGAATTTTTTTCGCTTTATTGTAGGGATTAAATAGCCCAGCTATGATGACTAAGTCAATGGATTATGATGCTCTGGTGACTCAGCCCACATATATTATGATATTAATATTTAGAATTTAATTTAGCTATCAGGCATCCAGTACTAGCTCTCTTAAGGTTCTTGTTTTTCTACAGATTATTTTTCCTCATATTTGAGTACCTTTCTCTATTTAACAAGCTCCTTTTAAGTTCTGGGAATACAGACAATAATCTCTACTCCAAGGAAGCTTACAATTTTAGGGAAGACTGATAATAAGCAAGATTAACATGATAAGGAAGATATGTTTTATGATGATAAGTACTGTGGAGAAAAATAAAGCATGGGGGAAGGGTAGGAAGTGAACAAGCGGTCGTGAACAATTTTAGTCAGAACAGGTGGAAAGGTTTGTATAGTAAAAATCTTTCATAAACTTCAATGTATTTTAAAAACTTACAAGATTAGTATTGAATTTTAATTTCCAATTACATAAGATGAGTATGGAAAACGGTGTCCTGCAACTGACATCATCATTTATTGGTGTGTTCTGTTGATCCGACTTACTTTAGTATATACTTTAAAGGGTGAATTTCTTGCTCCATGTGAAATTATTAATGTTCTAACCTCCTTCAGCAGCAAGTATGTACTTTGATTGCTTTTAATCTCTGTACTAGAAAGGAGGAAATCAATTTAATTTTATTAGCACATATAGATTCTAGTGCTCTAAAATACAATTAAAATCCCATGTATTGTCGATATATGTACTGAATATCAATTTACTTATTCTTCGTTTTAAAAAATGCTTTTAATATAGTACTATTACTTGTCAACTTTCCTAGATCTTGCTAGAAAACAGGGAAAGCTAGATAGTTTCTTTCACAGTGTTTTGTACGTATAATTGTTTCTTTAAAATCTGTTTCTTTCACTTACTGCTTAGTCAAACTTTTTAAAAATTATTTTATCCTAAGAACAAAAGAAAATTGATAAGAATATCATTTTCTTATGCTCTTAGATTTTAATCCCATTATTAAAATACTTTCAAGTACATTTTAAGAGTATGATTCATTTTTACAATACAGGTCCACCGAAGAGAGAGTGACTACTGTGCTCCATTTATCTATATGCCCAGTATAACCTGTCTCTTAATACTTATCTGGATTGTGATTCCATCCAGCTGTCATGTGAATGGCACCATCACAGAGTAGAAAGCAGCAGCTCCAGGCATTGTGCGTTCTCCTTTTGGCATGATGGTGCCTGTTGAATCCAGCATGGTAATCCCTTACAAGGGGACCCACATTTTACTAGCATGATCATACCCAAAATGAGCCATGTAGAGGAAACCATAGACCATTTCCCTTAGAGAAGTTTGTGTTGCAAAAATCAATTTTTAAAACAATCACGTTTTCCTCAGTAGTGCAGAAGATGTTGTTTCAAGGCCTTTGTGATATTATTGCATGTGGTTTGTAATAATTTATCTAAGTCATTCTATTGTTGTAAAGCTTATTACAATATCGATTTAGATTTATATTTAGAAATATAGGTACGTTTCAGCATATTCAATTTCTATTTCTCAATAGCAAAAATCTTAGCCTATGCTATTTTAATACCAATGTTAAATTTTATTCTGCTATACTTTACATATAATATTTTTACTTTTTTTTTAAAATTGGAAATAATGTGAAATAGTGATTTTTATGACTCATAAATGTTTTCTAAGGGAGAATATGATTGCACAAATAGTTGTCATTACCCTATTTTCTTATATTAGGAAGGCTTCCTGCCTCAAATAACATTTTGCTTCAGTTGAGGAAAAATAGCATCGCTAGTCATGCTTTTGTAAGAAAACCTAAAAAAGTCACTAATTCTTGAATGAGAGGGAAAAACAAAATGACAGAAAAGGAACATAGGAGTGAATGAATGAACATGAATTTTAGTGTGAACTGAAAGAAGGTCTGCAAAGTTAGACTAAAGTGAAAGATTCTGAAGCTAAGGCTCACTCTACTGCATGAGGGACACAGCTCATTTTATAGCTATATTTCAGATTGCATGGATCAACAAATGAGATGATTAACTAAATTCTTTATGTAAAACATTTATTCTTTTGTTTAGTGTACTTCTTTCCCATGGACAATAAGTTATGAATCCTAATAAAAATTACAGAGCAACTTGCATTTGGAAGATCAGGTCATCGTAACTCATTGACATTAGGCCACATAACTGAATAATGTCTTCCTTCCGTGAAATACATCAAATGAGATCAACAATTATGACTCATAAACATGCCTTGCAGGCATAAAACAGCAGGGAATTAGCATGTGAGGCTGATAAATATGCATGTAAATAAGCTCCCAAAGGAATAACATGGGTTTGATTGATAGGTTTAGAATTGGAACATATGTAAACCCCTTTATTCCTCATTCTGGTGTAGCTAAGTAAGGATGCGTTTTACTTGTTAAAAAGTTTCAATAACTTTGTAAATCTTAATGCCACATCTGTTTTTTTTTTTTTCCTTGTGCATGTCACTTGTAAGATTAATTGAATTGTCTACAGGCTGGATGGCCTGCACATAAAGGAAATAGGAACATGTGAATGAGTGGCTGTGCATGTGGGGCTAGAAATGGGGTAAGAATCTTTGGGAAATTTGTTTTTACATTGTAAAATGATGTACGGTTATACAAAATTTCTTTTGGAATGAAGATGTGACATAGCAGATGGTTGATTCTCTAATTGTGTCCTCTGTCTGTATTTTACTATTAATAATGCAATTTCTATTTCCTGCATTCTTATTGCAGCTATGATAGGCCATAGTTAAAATGTATCATTTAAATAATATTTTTGTTTATTCTGGCTCTTCAAAGTCAGTATTCATAAACTTTTGTGAAAATGTATTAGGAAATGCATGTTCAAATGATATTCAGGTATCAGGGAGATTCTGGTTCTGTGTTCATGCCTCTCAGCTACCAAATGATTTGTGTAACTAATAATTCATTCCATTAGGTTCGAGTAATTTCAGGTAGATGGAAAAATATATGTGACTTTTGATTTCATGGTGCAAAGTCTTGAGTATGCTGTGGAAAGTCTAGAGATTGACTATTGGCATGGTGGAACCATTAGTGCTCGCTTCTGTAAGGGAAGCATTTTCCTGTCTCTTTAGTAATAAACTAGTGAATAAGAAGCAGCATTAACTTGATCCAATATGTTGCTTATCTGCAGTTTCACTTTTGGCTGTTTTAGTTATCCATGGTTAACTATGGTGTGAAAATAATAAGTGAAAAGTTCCATGATAAACAATTTATAAATTTTAAATTGTGTGGTTCTGAGCAGTGTGATGAAGCCTCAAGCTCCCTGGGACTTGGATCATCTCTATCAAGCATGTCCACGCTATATATGTTGCTGCCTGTTAGTGACTTCATTGTCATCTTGGTTATCTGATTGTCACAGATAACAGAGTTTCCAGTGTTTCTATTAGGGTAACTCTTATTTTGCTTAATAGTTGCCCAAAACATAAAACTAATGACACTCACACTTTGAATATGCCAAGGAGGAACTGCTACAAGTGAAAAGGTGTATGTTGTTGACTTAAAAAAATAAAATGTATGCTGAAATTGCTAAAATCTATGGTAAGGTTGAGTCTCCTGTGAAAATGTGAAGAATGAAAAAGAAATCACAGTTGTTTCTGTTCTTCCTCTACCTGTGAAAGTGATTACCATAGTGTGTTACAAGTGCTTAGTTAAGGTGGAAAAGGCATTACAATTGTGGGTGGACAGTATGAATGGAAAAAGTATTGATAGATGGCAGTGTTTTGTGTCAGAAAGCATAGAGGTCATATAAAGATTCCAGTAATCAGTCCCCTGACACAAGTAACATCAATCCATTTTTGCAAGTAAGAGATTGTCACACAGATTCAAGAATGGTTTTAGACTGAAAAACATAAAATCTGCTGGACAACCTGTGTCCTAGCAGACCCAAAAGGTTCTACAAAGAAACTACTAGATCTAATAAATGAATTCAGGAAAGTGGCAGGATATAAAATCAACACCCATAAATCAAAGGCATTCCTGTATATCAGTGACAAATCTTCTGAAATGGAAATGAGGAAAACCACCCCATTCACAATATCCTCAAAAAAATAAAATAAAATACTTGGGAATCAACCTAACAAAAGAGGTGAAAGACTTATACAATGAAAACTACAGAACCCTAAAGAGAGAAATAGAAGAAGATCTTAGAAGATGGAAAAATATACCCTGTTCATGGATAGGCAGAACTAACATCATCAAAATGGCGATATTACCAAAAGTTCTCTATAGGTTTAATGCAATGCCAATAAAAATCCCAACAGCATTTCTTGTAGAATTTTTAGATAAAGCAATCATGAAATTCATATGGAAAAATAAAAGACCCAGAATAGCAAAAACAATTCTAAGCAGGAAGTGTGAATCTGGAGGTATAGCGATACCAGACTTCAAACTATACTACAGAGCAATAGTAACAAAAACAGCATGGTACTGGTACCAAAACAGGTGGGTGGACCAGTGGTACAGAATAGAGGACACAGAGACCAATCCACAAAATTACAACTATCTTATATTTGATAAAGGGGCTAAAAGCATGCAATGGAGGAAGGATAGCCTCTTCAACAAATGGTGCTGGGAAAACTGGAAATCCATATGCAACAAAATGAAACTGAATCCCTTTCTCTCACCATGCATAAAAGATAACTCAAAATGGATCAAGGAGCTTGATATCATATCAGAGACTCTGTGTCTGATAGAAGAAAAAGTTGGCTCCAATCTACATATTGTGGGGTCAGGCTCCAAATTCCTTAATAGGACACCCATAGCACAAAAGTTAATAACTAGAATCAACAAATGGGACTTACTCAAACTAAAAAGTTTTTTCTCAGCAAAAGAAACAATAAGAGAGGTAAATAGGGAGCCTAATCCTGGGAACAAATTTTTACCCCTCACACTTCAGATAGATCCCTAATATCCAGAGTATACAACGAACTCAAAAAATTAAACAACAAGAAAACAAATAACCCAATCAACAAATGGGCCAAGGACCTGAACAGACACTTCTCAGAGGAGGACATACAATCAATCAACAAGTACATGAAAAAATGCTCACCATCTCTAGCAGTCAGAGAAATGCAAATC
>NW_025999987.1:619353-626691 GCF_001458135.2 Marmota marmota marmota | reverse complement strand
ATACTTTGAATTTTGAANTTCTGGATGCCAGGTTTTTGTTTGATGCATTTTGAAAACTATCTGTATTAATTTTCTGTTGCCGCCAGGACAAATTACCAAGCCCATGATGTCTTAGAACAATGTCCACTGGCTGCAGCACGGGTAGGGGGTCAGCCGTCCTAAGTGGCTTCCTGGATTACAAGCGAATTGCAGACACTCCTCCAAGATTGCTGGTCATTGCCTGGATATAGCTCCTTGTGATCGCGGGCCCAAGGTCCCATTTCCCTGATGCATGGCGCCCTCCATCTCCAGCCAACACTGGCAAACCAAGCTCTTGTCATTCTTTAAATCTCTCTCATTTCCTCTTCTGCCACCAAAGAAAGGTCTCTGCTTGTAAAGGCTCGTGGTTCAGTTTAAGCCCACCAGGAAATCTGAGGGTAATGTTTCTATTTCAGGTTAGATAATCAGCAGCCTTGGTCGCATCTGCAACATCCCATTTGTCATGACTATAACATGTTCATGGATGTGAAACTAGGAAACAGAGGTCGGGGTGAGGATTCTGCCCACCATACTTCCTGTTCCAGGGTCAGTAATTAACAGAGGAGACGAGATCCTCCTAGGTTGGAAAGTCTCTTTCCAGGCCTGGTTAGTCAGGAGAGGGGGTTAAACTAACCTGGCCTAGCAGCACCCTTGATCCTTGCACCCCTGGTGCCATGTCCTCCTCTAACCACCATCTAGGAAGAGCAGGGTAAGGCCCTTTGGGAAAGGTCCTGGCCCAAATAGGAGGCCTGCGCTGGCCGACCCTCTTCTTAGCTGTGGAGGGGACCAAGGGCTACCTGGCAATCAGATGCTTCCTCCATGCCAGCGCTGCCCTGGGTACACATCATCCCTTTAGTCTCTCCAGCAACCTCAGCTTTGGCATTATGAGGATTCATTTGAGGGCCAACAGTTGCCACTGGACTGTGGCAAGTAGTTTGTAAAAAAGTTCCCTCCAACCACGCCCAGAGACGTGTTTGGAGAAGGCAACTAAGCAAAGCCTCACCCTCTCCCTGTGTTCTAGAGATGCCAAGGGCCATGGTCCAGGTGATGGCTGTCTGCCCAGCTGACCCAATGTGCCTGCCGCCTGCTCCCAAGGGCCATGTGGACACAGGGCCCAGGCCTTACCCTGGTCTACCTTTTCAGGTGAGAGTGGGTTTAGAAACCTCTGGAGCTGAGACACAGATATTTGGCTGGTAGTTGGTGGGTGTGCATCAGGGAGGAGCAGGTCCTGTCCTGAACCTACCTGCCTCGGCAGCTTTGAGGGACCTCTGGCAGCTTTGAGGGACCTCTGCGTAGCAAGTAGTAAAGACATCCAAGGCCACACTCCTTCCACACCCTTCTAAGGCCCCCATGGCTCCTAAAGGATGCTCTAATTTTTTTTTTAAGAGAGAGAGAGAATCTTTTTTTTTTTTAGATGGACACAACACAATGCCTTTATTTTTTTTATTTTTATTTTTTAAAGAGAGAAAGAGAAAGAGAATTTTTTAATATTTATTTTTAAGTTTTTGGTGGACACAACATCTTTTTATTTTTATTTTTATGTGGTGCTGAGGATCGAACCCAGCACCCCGCACATGCCAGGCGAGTGCGTTACTGCTTGAGCCACATCCCCACCCCAACAATGCCTTTATTTTTATGTGGTGCTGAGAATCAAACCCGGGTCCTGCACACGCTAGGTGAGTGCTCTACCGCTAAGCCACAATCCCGGCCCAGGATGCTCTAATTCTTGTAGTTGATTATTGATTTATGAGACAACCCATTCTGATAGAAAAATGTTGTGAAATAGAGCAGGATGTCACCAACACAGAGCTCTAGGACAAGTAGACAGGTGATATGGAAGCTAAAGAAAGGTCACAGAGAGGAGCTGAAATAGTGAGCCCTCAAATTTTGGGGGCACTTTGAAGAGTAAGCCCTAACTTGACTCAGAAGTCTTGGAAGGAACAGAGTCTGTGGTCACCCGTGTTTGGGGAAGGTGCTTGCTAAGCCAGCTCGGAGGCTCACGATGCACGTCACTGTGTAAGGGCCCTGGACTTCCTTGGAGTAAAGAATATGATTAACTTGCTCTTTTCATCACTCACACCCACGAGCACACACACAGTGCTTATTCTTTCGCTATTTCAATAATGGGATGAACTGAATATATTGTTTTCAAACCTGCTTTCTTCATTTAATGCAGATCATAAACATTTTCCAGGCCATTAGCTATTTTTCTCAAACATTTTCCTTAATAGCTGTAGTAATATTCCATTTCATAGTTATATCATAATTTATGTCCCCAAATCCTATTATAATATTTTTTAGGTTACTCCCCACCACATACTTTTTAAACCCACATATAAACCTAGCTAAATGGTTTAGAGTTGAATTTATGCCGACATTTGTGATCATATCCTTAGGATTTTTCTTTTGTAGTGGCATTTCTGAGTCAAAAGATAGATGGATTTTGCATTTCTGGACACACATTGCCCTGGTGAGTCTTTACAGTGATGTAAGCTTACTCTTTTATTCTGACATAGCTTTATGCAGACAGAGAAGTTGCCAGAATAGCACTAGGAACTTTCCCCTGACCATCTGAGGTAGCATGCAGTCAGGTGACCCTTTCCCCACGAACACTTGACAGTTTCTTGCAAACAAGGTCATTCTCCAGCGGAGCTGCGGTGTGGCCCGGGGAGGCAGGACGTTACTGTGGACCCCTCACTGTTCTCTGGTTCTGGGACTCTCTCGGGGTCTACCAGTTGACCAGTAATGCTCTTCAGATCACAGTGGCTCAGTCTGTGTCCATGAGTCACATTTATTGTCTTCTCTCTGTCAGTTTCCACTCTTCAACAATTTCCAAACCTTTTTCCTTTCCTGAACTTGACCCTTTGGAGATAGAATGATGTGGGAGGCCCTCAATTTTGGTTTGTTTGATGCTTCTTCATGATCAGGTCCATGTCATTCACACTTAGATGGATAGCGCAGGAGCAGCCTCGCTGTCCTCGCTGCATCTGGGCAGCTGCTGTCTTCAGATTTTCACCCACTAGTTTTAGCCCATTGATTTGGCGGATTAATTATTATTATGGGAGTTGATAAAAATGGTGATTTTCTAATTCCATTATTCTTCCCACATTTATTCGTTGTCTCTCAAATTGAATAAATAAAACTTTATTCTTCCTATTGATCTATTCATCGATTCTCTTTTATTTGGAGGGTTATGATTCATTGTAGCATTACTCATTACTGTGGCCTGTGGAAGGCCTTCCTACCTGGTTTTTATGTCCTTTGTCCTTATAATTTAAGTCCTTTTTAATTCTCCGACACACAAGCTGCTCCAGGCTCCCAGCCTGATTAGTCCTCTCCCCAGTGTTTCAGGTTCCTTCAGCAGAGGAAGGTAAGTGGACGTCGATGTCTGGGGCTACGTGGGCTCGCTGCTCAGGTTGCTGCCTTCTCGTCTTCTTAGTGGACAGAGCGAGAAAAGACACATACAGACACACACACGCGCGCACACACATTTATTCACAACAATTCTTCAGTTCCAGAGTATTAGCCTGAACTTCTTTTTTTTCTCTTTATCTTTTTAAAATTATTTTTAAAATTTATACATGGCAGCAGAATGCATTTCAATTCTTATTACACACACAGAGCACAATTTTCCATTTCTCTGATTGCATACACAGTATATTCACACCGATTTGTGTCTTCATACATGTATTTTGGATAATGATGACCATCACATTCCACCATCAATTCTAACCCCATGCCCCTTCCCTTCCCATCCCACCACTCTGCCTTCATCTATTCCTCCCATGCCCCCACTCCCTACCCCACTATGAGTCAGCCTCCTAATATCAGAGAAAACATTCAGCATTTGATGTTTTGGGATTGGTTAACTTCACTTAGCATTATCTCCTCCAACTCCCCCATTTACCTGCAAATGCCATGAATTTATTCTCTTTTACTGCTGAGTAATATTCCATTGTGTATATATGCCACATCTTTTTGTATCCATTCATCTACTGAAGGGCATCTAGGTTGGTTCCACAGTTTAGCTATTGTGAATTGTGCTGCTATAAACATTCATGTGGCTGTGTCTCTGTAGTATACTGTTTTTAAGTCCTTTGGGTATAAGCCAAGAAGAGGAATAGCTCGGTCAAATGGTGGTTCCATTCCCGATTTTCCAAGGAATCTCCATCCTGCTTTCCATATTGGCTGCACTAATTTGTAGTCCCACCAGAAATGTATGAGTGTGCCTTTTTCCCCACATCCTCACCAACACTTATTGTTTGTCTTCATAAAATACCTGCCATTCTGACTGAAGTGAGATGGTGTCTTAGAACGGTTTTGATTTGCATTTCTCTGATTGCTAGAGATGATGAACTTTTTTTCATATATTTGTTGATTGATTGTATATCATCTTCTGAGAAGTGTCTGTTCAGGTCCTTGGCCCATTTATTTATTGGGTTATTTGGTTTCTTTGTGTTTAACTTTTTGAGTTCTTTATGTACCTTAGAGATTAGTGTTCTATCTGATGTGTGAGGGGTAAAAATTTGCTTCCAAGATGTAAGCTCTCTGTTCACCTCACAGATTGTTTTTTTTTTTTTTTTGCTGAGAAGAAACTTTTTAGTTTGAATCCATCCCATTTATTGATTCTTGATTTTAAATCTTGTGCTGTGGAAGTCCTATTAAGGAAGTTGGGGCCTGATCCCACATGATGGAGATTAGGGCCTAATTTTTCTTCTATTAGACACAGGGTCTCTGGTTTTATTCCTAGGTCCTTGATCCATTTTGAATTGAGTTCTGTGCATGGTGAGAGATAGGGGTTTAATTTCATTTTGTTGCATATGGATTTCCAGTTTTCCCAGCACCATTTGTTGAAGAGGCTATCTTTTCTCCAATGCATGTTTTTGGCACCTTTGTCTAAGATAAGATAATTGTAATTTTGTGGGTTAATCTCTGTGTCCTCTATTCTGTACCATTGGTCTACCAGTCTGTTTTGGTGCCAATACCATGCTGTTTTTGTTACTATTGCTCTGTAGTCACCTACTTCACTCTTCCTGCTAAGGATTGCTTTAGCTATTCTGGGTCTCTTATTTTTCCAGATGAATTTCATGACTGCTTTTTCTATTTCTATGAGGAATGCCATTGGGATTTTGATCTGAATTGCATTAAATCTGTACAGTGCTTTTGGAAGTGTGGTCACTTTGTTAATATTAACTCTGGCTATCCATGAGCAAGGTAAATCTTTCCATCTTCTAAGGTCTCCTTTGATTTCTCTCTTTAGGGTTCTGTAGTTTTCATTGTATAGATCTTTAACCTCTTTCGTTAAGTTGATTCCCAAGTATATGTATATTTTTGAGGCTATTGTAAATGGGGTGGCTTTCCTCATTTCCCTCTCAGAGGATTTGTCACTGATGTACAGAAATGCCTTTGATTTATGGGTGTTGATATTATAACTTGTTACTTTGCTGAATTCATTTACTAATTCTAGAAGTTTTCTGGTGGAACTTTTAGGGTCTTCTAGGTATAGAATCTTTTAATCAGCAAATGGTGCCAATTTGAGTTCTTCTTTTCCTATGTGTATCCCTTTAATTTCTTTTGTCTAATTGCTCTGGCCAGCATTTCAAGAGCTATGTTAAATGGAAGTGGTGAAAGAGGGCATCCCTGTCTTGTTCCAGTCTTTAAAGGGAATGCCTTCAATTTTTCTTCATTTAGAATGATGTTGGCCTGGGGCTTAGTATAGATAGCCTCTATGATGTTTAGGTATGCTTCTGTTATCCCTAGTTTTTCTAGTGTTTTGAACATGAAGGGGTGCTGTATTTTGTCAAATGTTTTTTTTGCATCTATTAAGATGATCATGTGATCCTTATATTTAAGTCCATTGATGTGATGAATTACATTTATTGATTTCCGTATGTTGAACCAACCTTGCATCCCTGGGATGAATCCCACTTGATCATGGTACATGATCTTTTTGATATGTTTTGTATTTGATTTGCCAGAATTTTATTGAGAATTTTTTTCAACTATGTTCATTAGAGATATTGGTCTTGTATTTTCTTTCTTTCTTTCTTTCCTTCCTCCCTCCCCTCCCCTCCCCTCCCCATCCTCTCCTCTCCTCTTTCTTTCTTCCTTCCTTCCTTCCTTCCTTCCTTTCTTTCTTTCTTTCTTTCTTTCTTTCTTTTCTTTCTTTCTTTCCCTGGTTTTGGAATTAGGGTGATATTGGCCTCATAGAATGAGTTTGGAAGTTCTGCCCCTTCTTCTATTTTCTGAAATAAATTGGAGAGTATTGGCATTAGTTCTTCTTTAAAGGTCTTGTAGAATTCGGCTGTGTAACCACCCAGTCCTGGGCTTTTCTTGGTTGCTAGGCTTCTGATGGCGTCTTCTATTTCGTTGCTTGAAATTGATCTGTTTAAATTGTGAATATCATCCTGATTCAATTTGGGCAAATTATATGACTCTAGAAATTTGTCAATGCCTTCTATATTTTCTATTTTATTGGATTACAAGTTTTCAAGTTAATTTCTAATTATCTTCTGTATTTCTGTGGTGTCTGTTGTGATATTTCCTTTTTCATCACATATGTTAGTAATTTGAGTTTTCTCTCTCCTTCTCTTTGTTAGCATGGCTAAGGGTCTGTCAACTTTATTTATTTTTTCAAAGAACCAACTTTTTTTCCTGTCAATTTTTTCAATTGTTTCTTTTGTTTCAGTTTCATTGATTTCAGCTCTGATTTTAATTATTTCTACTGCTTTTGGTGTTGATTTGTTCTTCTTTTCCTAGGGCTTTGTGATGTAATGTTATGTCATTTATTTGTTGACTTTTTCTTCTTTTAAGGAATGAACTCCATGCAATGAACTTTCCTCTTAGAACTGCTTTCATAGTGTTCCAGAAATTTTGATATGTTTTATCTGTGTTCTCTCATTCACCTCTAAAAATGTTTTAATCTCCTCCTTAATGTCTTCTGCAACCCATTGTTCATTCAGTAGCATATTATTTAGTCTCCAGGTGTTGGAGTGGATTTTATTTCTTATTTTATCATTGATTTCTAATTTCATTCCATTATGATCTGATAGAATGTAGGGTGGTATCTCTACTTTTTTATATTTGCTAAGAGTTGCTTTGTGACATAATATCTGGTCTATTTTTAGAGAAGGATCCATGTGCTGCTGAGAAGAAAGTGTATTCTCTTGTTGAAGGATGAAATATTCTGTATATGTCAGTTAAGTATAAGTTATTGATTGTATTATTGAGCTCTATAGTTTCTTTGTTCAGCTTTTGTTTGGAAGATCTATCCAGTGGTGAAAGAGTTGTGTTAAAGTCATCAAAAATTATTGTGTTGTG
>NW_025999987.1:585272-615391 GCF_001458135.2 Marmota marmota marmota | reverse complement strand
GAGTTCCTGACCCTTCCTCCTTCGAGGGGACCACGGATTGGTGATTTGGGGACAGGAGGCTGGCATGGGTGACAGGGTAACTGTCCTGGAGCCAGAGAGTGAGGAGTAGCAATAAGGATGGCTGAATTCTGGGATGGCCCAGTCCCAGCCTCAGCACCTCAGAAGCTGATGCCAAAGACAGTGAGACAATGAGCCCTGAGGACCCCCACCCCGTCACTGTGCTCCAAGACCTCCGTACCCGGGAGCCCTGGTGCCCTGAGGTGGAGGCGAGCGAGGAGCTGGTGTCTTCTACAGTCACAATTGCTCAGATTCAGATGTGAGGTCTGAAGAGCTGGCCCCCTTGGTCCTCTGAAGATCTCCCCTTCCTCAGGTTCCTGGAAGCAGGGGTGCTGTCACAGGGATGCCACCAACCATCCCCAGAGTGCTGGCACCTGCCATCTGCCCTTGTTCATGGTGACACTGCGGCCTGCTGTGGAGGCAGGCGTTTGGTCACGGCACAGCCCCTGGAGCGAGTGGGCGCTGAGGCTCTCACCTCTGGCCTCTCCTGCCTGCCCTGCTGAGCCTGATCTCTCGCCTGGTTCAAGGAGTAGGCACTGAGGGAGTCACACCCACCTCCACACAACCCAGCTCTGCTGGGAACAGGTGAATATCGCTGGTTCTACCTCCAGAGGTTAACATTTCCCCTAAACCACTTCCCCTTGCTTTACCTATGTTCTGGAAACCCGTGGAAAATAGAATTCTTGGAAGTTTCCAGAAAAACAGTGAAAATGGCATACTTATCCAGATTTTTTAGAACATCAGCAAAGGGGTGTCGTCTCCACACAGTGAAGGACACGGGCATGCAGCTCCCATTTGCCAGATATATGAGACAAGATGAGCTGATCTTTATGCATCAAAAATTTAAACCCCATCAGCTTTTCTAGATTTGCTTTTGAAAATTGGTGAACCTTAGAAATACGTATGTCCATCTCTCTCTCTGATCTTAAGAATTTCTGGTTTTTCATTATAATGAGGAGTGCTTTTGGTCTCACTCTATCACTCCCGTTGGAAAGACCAGAGCTCATCAGCCACTCGGTGAGTGACAGCCAGGTGGGCTGCACACGTTACTAAACTGATGGCAGTAACTGACGTTAGCGGAAGACTCGTGTCTCTCTTGAATGTGTGCAGTTAGCCACGTGATTTCTGCTGTTTCTTCTTAAGTTCCAGATGCATGTCATTTTTCTGTGCTGGCACGTACACTAAATAACGAGGGTGGACCTGCTGGCCACGTGTGGCCTCCCTGTGCAGAAGCATGGTGACGAGGGAGGCCACATTTGCTGTGACTCTAGGCAGTTTCCCTCAGCCCCAGCAGCCCTCCACGTGCCCTCTCCCACCTGAAGCACCAGATTTAGGGTGCACCTGGAATGTGATGCGGATCTGGCTCTCTCAGAGCAGTCCCTGAGCCAAGGGAGAGTCAGGTGGCATGTGGCCATTGTCCTCCAGTCAGACACTTGGCTCTAATGGGCACAGTGGTTGGCTGAGTGAACGATGGCCGTGTTGGACCCACAGGGTGCACACACCCCACAGTGGGGATGCTGGTGAGGGGAGAGACGGGTTGGTCAGATCCACCCCCTTCCCCACCAGGCGCCCAGGCTGCTCCAGACTGTGTGCAGGCTGCTTCCTGATGCTCAGAACAGGGCCCTCCTGGTTCTCTTCTGGCTAACTGCCTTCTCTGCACCCCTGTTCCCTCTGTAACAAGGTCCATTCCCAACAATATGCCCGATCCCACCTGGGGGTCGCCTTGCCTAGTGCTTCTGCATCCCAGAGTCAGCCGGAGCCCACTCCCGGGCGCCGGGGCTCTCACGGCCTCCCTGCACCTTCTTGCCATCCTGCAGTGACAGCCCCAGGGCCAGAGGTCGTGCCTCAGGCTCCCTCAGAAGACTCAGTCACACAGGGCAAGCAGCCGTGCAAGTCCACGGCCACGCAGGGTGTGGGGTGCTCTCCCTGTCCTCTCCTCTCTCTCTCTAAAAACTTTCAGATATTTTTAGAATTTTGAGATCTCCCATTATTTATTTATTTGTTTTCTAGGTGGTGTTTAAAGGGGAGAGGAGCGCCCAGGGTTCGTGGCCAGCTTGATGGAGAGGAGGAGGCCTAAAGGGGCTGCCTGGCCACGGGGTCACGGTACCCGCTCTGTGGGGCTCAGCCTCAGCCTGTCGTGGGGACTCCCTGTTAGCCCCTGCCGGCTCCTGACCACAGCGTGGGGACAGAATGTGCTGTGTGCTCACCTGGACCCGAGGACAGCTGCTCGGAGCTGAGGAACCTGGGTGAGAAAGTCCCTCCTTTTGAAGTTTTCCGGGAAAACAGCTTCAGACGTCTGGGAGACAGTTGTAGGGTGACAGTGAGCCTGCGGGCACTCCCCGCAGGGTCTCTGTGCCTCAGGGTGTCGAGCAGTGGGGCCAGCAGCCCTGACATGGCCTCCGTCCAGCCCTGTGTGGGCAGTCGCTGCTGCCTGTGGCTGTGGTCTGTGTTTTCTTGTTGCGCTACGTACACGGTTGCTGACTTCATGGCATAACAGGTCTCCCCTGGCTCTGCTGGGCTGCCCTTGCACTTCCTGAGGAGCCTTTTTCTCTGACAACCAGTGTCATTTGATCCCACTGTGGCCTGGCTTTGGGCTCTTAATCCCCCTTGTTTACAGAGAGTTTAATCTCTGTCATATTTAGGCTTTAGCCAGACAGATCCCACCCTCCCTGGGCCTAGCCGCCTGACCACATCAGTTAGGCCCAGTGACAGGGGTTTTAAATGTGTCTGTCTCTTGAAAGAACAGTCCCCAAAGCCTTAAACCTACTCCCATAAATAGTCTTTGAAAGGCATTTAAAGGCGAACCTGATAAACAGGATCAGAGGGTAGAGTGACTGGGGACCACCCTGGTACAGGATAAGCTGGGTTTTGAAGTGGAAAATCAGTCCATTTCTCTACTAGGTGTGTCCTGTGAAAGACTCAGACCAGCTTTGCAACAGTTTTGCACCCACAAAGCCAGAGAAATTTGATCCCTGTGTTCACAGGTCAGTATTCAGACTCCTGCTCTTGAGTGCTCTGTCCCACTATGGGAGTGTCCAGGGGAAATGTGACTAAGGGCACCTGTAGGGAGCTGGCCCCTCAGAGCTGTTCAGTCCCTGAATGCCACCGAGAAGGCCTGGCATGGTTTGGGCAGAAGCTCCCTGTCCATCTTGAGGCTGAATCATGGCAGCCGAGCTCCTCTTTCCCTGAAATAGATGGTTGGGTCATGGAATGAAGAAACATGACCCAGTTAAAGCGACACTGGGAAGTCCAGCAGAGAAGAGCAGAGGACCAGAGACCACAAACTCAGCAGCTGGAGAGACTGGTGACACCTTTTTAGAGTGCTCAAAGCAAAACTGGTTTATATTAGTTGTTTAGCTTTAGCTCAATCCAGCAAGAATTTTTTAAATTGTAGTAAAATAAACCCAGCATAAAATTTAGTGTTTTAGTAATTTTAAAATGTATGACTCTGTGGCCTTAAGTACATACAATTCACCACCATCTATCTCAGGAACTTTGTCATCTCCCCAAACTGAAACAGCACCCATTACCCACCAACTCCCACTGCCCTCCCAGCCCTGGCACCCACCCCACCTCTTCATGTCTTTATGAGGGGCCTCACATAACAACAACCACACAATATCGGTCCATTTGTTAACACGTATCTTCAGGTGTCACCCTATCGTAGCCTGGGTCAAAATGCCCTTCATTTTTGAGGCTGAGTAATGCTTCACTGTGTGGAGGGCCACATTCTGCTTACCCAGTCCTCTGCTGACCGCACCTGGACTGCTTCTATGTGCTGCAGCTGGTGTGAGAGAAGGTGCTTTTAACATGGGTGGGTAAACATCTCTTTAAGCCCCAGCGTCCCCTTTCTTGCTACTACACCCTAGAACTCGGATCACCCAGTGATCTCCCTTGGGTGTCCTGAGGTGGGTCCGTGCCATTTCCCACAGCAGCTGCAACACTGCATTCCGGCCAGTAAGTGAATGGTTTTCCAATTGACCTCATCCCCCAATGTGTGTTTACTACTTCCTGTTTTTATTTTAAACAACAGCCACCAAAATCGGGTGTGAAATGGCATCTCATTATAGATTTTGTCCCTAAAGGTTAGTTACATTGACTCTTTCATGTGCTTTTGGCCATTTATGTCTTCTTCTTGCAAAGATTGTCCTTTGTCCATTTGTGTGTGTGTGTGTGGTGTGTGTGTGCATGTGTGTGTGTGTGGTGTGTGTGTGTGCGTGTGTGTGTGGTGTGTGTGTGCATGTGTGTGTGGTGTGTGCATGTGTGGTGTGTGTGTGGTGTGTGTATGTGTGCGTGTATGATGTGTGTGTGTGGTNCTGGAAGGGAGAGTCTGGGAGCAAGGTGCTACGGGGGGCAGAGAAGCTGGCCTGGAGGGGACCCGTCAGGCAGAGAAGCCTGGCCGGCCGTTGGACCCCAGGAATTGCCAGGAGAATCCGCACAGAGGAGCTGCTGTCAGTGCACAAAGGAGAGCACCTTAAGCCAGCCCCACTCCAGCACTGGACCCTTGGGAGGCATCGACACAGCCCAGAGCTTCCTAGAACTGCTCTGAGGAGCTTGAAATGGCTGCGGAGGAAGCGCAGGGCGCAGCTGCGGCGGGGAACTGGGCCTCGCTGACACGGTTGTCATCACTAGTGGTTCTCCTGTGGTGCACGGGCAGGAGGTGCCACGCAGGGGTGGGAAGGCATGTGGGCACCATGCACCAGCTGCAGAGGGACAGGCTTCTGATGACAGGCTGTGACAGGGCTGTCAGCTCCTAAGAATCCAGTACCCTTCCTGGGGCAGGCGTGACATTGTCCATCTCCCAATATGCTCATCCGCTGGTCCCCTGACATCTGTCCCTGCCACTGTAGGGCGGCCCAGACTCTGCAGCCACCCAGGAGTGGAGAGCCTACCTGGGGGAGCAAGGGAACCTGGCTCTCCCCACCCGAGGCTGCCAGGTGGGGTGGCTCCAGCCTCCTTGAAACAGTGTGGCTCATGGGTCCCTGCTGGATCCATCGTCTCCAGCGCAGACTGTCCCTTCTTATCTACATGAAGATCTAGGATTGAGCTTCCTAAATCTGGAGTTTGGTGGTGGTGGAAGGAGTGGAGCTGGAGAACAGGTTCTCGTTTGCGTTTTGTAGATCTACCTTCGACTGTACCAACACGTACAGAAGGGACGCTCACGTTCAGACCTTGTTAAGAACAGAATGATCAGTGTATTTCAAAATCGTCCATCTCTTCCTTCTCCTGAGAAAGCTGGAGATTTTACTCCTCATCATTGGTATGAGAACCAAGAGATAGAACTAGCAAAACTGTGAGCTGCCTTCTGCTATGATTGCATTTTCATATACTTATGTAAATTTGGCCCTCTGCAGTTTGCCAGAATAAGTTCAGTTCTTCCTACCCAGAAGTGGCTCCTTTACAGTTTCTGTGCTGGTTGTGATTCTGTCTGTCTGTTTGTTTCATCCAACTCTGGGAACAACCGTTCCTCCTGTGTTCTCACTTCTCTGTCAGAAGTAAGGAGAGTTATTTTTTCAGTTTGTTTAGTTTTTTTCCTATACCTGCTGTACCAGAAACTGACATAATGAAATTCCCTTTTGATATCTTTTTCTGGTTTGGTATGGGGGTCATATCAGCCTCATAAAATTATTTGGAATTATCATTATTAGTCCTCTGTTTTCTTGTAGGATTTGTGTAGAATTGGTGTTAATTCTTAAATATAGAATTTATCTGCAAAGCCAGTCTTGATCCACTTTGGTATGTGTCTTTAAAGGAATTTGTCTACATCATATCACCTATTGGTTTAGTTAGCTTTCTGTTAATATAAAAGATGTCTAAGATAATCAACTTAATAAGAGGTAAGGTTTATTTTGTCTCACAGTTTTGGAAAGTACAGTCCATGATCTGTTGTCCTGTTGCTTTGGGTCTAAGGCAGCACATCAAGGAAAATACATGGTGGAGCAGAGCCGCTCACTTCACAGCTAGGAAGCCACCAAGAGGAAGCAGCGGCTGCTGTCCCACTGTCTCTTCCAGACCATGCCTAAATGACTTTAAGACCTCCTGCTAGGTCCCATCTCTACTCTACCACCTCTCTATAGTGCCCAGCAGGAACTAAATATTTAACACATGGAAATCTGTGGGACAATTAAGCCAAACTATAGCAGTTGTCAACTGATTTATTGGCAGTTGTTTATAAAAGTTTTATTATTCATTAAGGATTTAAAATTTTCTAAATTCTGTGTTTGCAGTATTCTTCATACTTTGATTATATTTTATTAAATTTAAAAAATTAATTTTTCTTCTTTGCCCCTTGAATTTTAAGTACCTTGGTTAATTTCCTAATGTTTGGAGATTTTCCAGATATATTAATGTTATAAATTTCTAATTCACTGTCATTGTAGGCACAGCATATATTCAATGAGTTCAATCCTTATCAACTTTTTGAGACTTGTCTTGGGGCTAGGAGATAGCTGTTCTTGGTGAAAATTCCATCTGCACTTGGAAAAAATGTCTAACTATTTTTTGTTGTTGTTGTTGGATGTGGTATTCAATAAACGTAGTTGGATCAAATTGGTTGACAATGTGGATAAGTATTCTGTATCTTCAACTATTTGAACTTGTTTTATTAATGGGAGATGAGTACTGTTCATGAAATATTGTGATTTGGGGAGTCTATTTATTTTTCCAATCTACTAATTTATTTTTCATCCACTTTGGAATTCTGTAATTATTTATTCATATATCTATTACTTATGTCTTTTGTGATACTTGCTTATCATCATTATACATAATTCCTCTGTGTCTCTAAAAGTACTCCTTGTCTATTTTGCTTCACAGTAATACAAGCATTCAGTTTTTTATGCCTTCTACTTAGATGACAATTTTATCCATCTTTCAGCTCTCAAGTTGATGTTTTATTTTTGCATTTAAAGTGTTTCTATTATCAGTGTCATGTGATTGGCCTTGATTTTCATCCAACCGATTATTTCAGCTTTTTGAATAGAATTTTATTTCATTTGTATTTGATTGAATTACTTATATAGCTATGTTTTAGTTTACTATTATTTTTTATTTGTTTTTAAAGTGTCTCATCTTTTCTTGATACTTGCTTCTCCCTTCTTATCTTTCCTTTGTTTCAAGAAATTTTTATTTTTATTTATTCATTTATTTTATAGTTTTAATTCCTCTACCGGCTGTTTAGACCTAGTTCTTTGCATTCATTTATTATTTTGTTGTAATAATTAAAAGTTGCATCTTTAATGTTCCACAATCTACTTAAGGTAACATTGATCTATATCCAATAAAACACATGAACTATAATGGACTTCGCTTCAAATTACCTGTAGTGCAGGACTGCTAGCATTGAATTCTGTAAGTTTTTATCTAAATATGAGTTTATTTTGCCTTCTTCTCCTTTTATTTATTCACATAAAATTTGCTAACTTTAGGTGTAAAGTTAAATATTGGTAATTGTTTATATTACAGCCATCACCACAAGCCAGATATGCTTTTATCTGACCTTCTCCCTAAAAAGTTTCTCAAGCCTGTTTGTATTTGATTTTCTCCTCTACTCCTAGACCTAGGTGACCACTCATCTCCTTTCTGTCTGTAATTTTGAGTATGCTAGAATTTCATATATGTGCAATCCCTAAAATGCAGTCTTGTATAGAATAATAATTCCAAAGCTCATTCAATGTGTTATATGTATTAATATTTCATTCATTTTGTTGCTGAGTATTGCTGAAATCCTAGCTTATCCATTGGATTACAAATTGAGAAGGTGAGAAATGTGGATTATTTCTAGCTTAGGTCAGTTATAAATAAAACCACTAAGAACATTTAAGTATAAGCCTATCTGTATGTTTTCCTACCATTGGACAAACGCCTAATGTAGAATTATTTGGTCAGAAGGTAAATGTTTATGCCAGGAATTGAGATACTGTTTTACAAATGAGTTGTGACTTTTTTTTTCATTTGCAGCAGCATATGACATTTCCAATTGCTCCATACCCAGCTCAGATGTGGTATTATCTCATATGTTTTTAGTGGTATCCATTCTAGTTGATGTGTGGTGGTAGGTCATTTAATTTGCATTTCTTTGATGACTACTGATGGTGAACATCTTTCATGCTCAGTGGCTGTCATATCTTCTGTGTGAACTGTTTTTCAAATCTGTTATAAAGCATTGTCTGTCTCATTATTTAGTTGCAAACATTCTTTACATAATCTGGGTATTTCATGACACATACATTTTTTTCCTATGGCTTGAATTGTCATTTCTTTAACCATGTCTTAGTCTATTTATGCAGGCTTAAAAAATAGCCAGACTAGGTAATTTATTTTTAAAATTTATTTATTTCTACAGTTCTGGATGCTGGAAAGTACAAGATCAAAATGTCAGCATTAGTTTCTGGTTATTGCTGCTCTCTGCTTCCATTGTCTGCTTACATGTCTATTTCACTGATGCTTTGTTAATATCTGACCCTGTTCTTTTATAAATACTTAGTCATATTTTGTTTCATATTTATTTTTCAATCAAAATCATTGGAACATATTTTGCATCTTCAACTCATAAAATCTGTTCCCGTGGGCCCTACAAGTTAAACGTAAACAGAGATGTAATAGAATATGCTAGTTAAAACTTCTGGCTATCTGTTATGTGAAAAGCTCTGGTTGTAAAATACTTTGACCCAACTATATCGAAAGTTTGACCAAACAGTGTTAAACAATCTACTTCTATCTGCTTATATTGATGGATATAAATATAGCACACAGAAATTTTGAACTGTTTGGTCTTAGTTTTTAACAAAACATTCCTATACAACTGAGTTATCAGAACTAATTTCCCCATCCTGGTATTAAAGGCTTTATAAGAGGAAGAGAGACGCATGATTGCTCTGTCTTGCCATATTATATATTCTTAGCCATGTTATGATGTAGTAAGGAAGCCAGATGCTGAGCAGATGTTGGCACCCTGTTCTTAGACTTTCAAGCTTCCAGAACCACAAGCCAAATAAACTTCTATTCTTTTTAGATCGCCTGGTCTCAGCTATTTTGTTATAGAAACAGAAAACAGACTAAGCCCCCATTTCTTCCTCAGATGAAAACTAGAGTGGACTCATGTGTGCTGTGCTTTGTTTACATTGTGATCATCCCAGGATCCTCTCAAGTTGTGATGACTCCTCCACCTCCTCCTTCCTCTCACTGCAACATCCTCACTGACTCCTACCACCAAGATATATCCTACTCAGGCTGTAGTGGAAACCGTAGCAAATCCAAAATTAAAAATGGGTAGACACAGGTGTCCTTTCTTCTTTGCACTCTACTTCCCCTAATATGATTTAATGGATTTCTACTCTACTAAAATTATCCAGGTTTTTTTCCTGCTTTTAGCTAAGTCCATTAATTTACTCTTAAGCTAAATTTATATTTCTGACATCTTAAAACCCAGTTGACCTCAGACATACATCAAGACTAAATGATTTCCAACACTCAGGTGTATTAAAATTCAGATGGTTCTCTTCTCCTTCTTATTGTAAAAATTGAAAAAGACACCACAAATAAATAATTGTCCACTAATACATACACCTCACAATGTTTAAAGATGAAATGCCTGATCAGGTATGATTCACATCAAAACATTTATGCTTTCCCAGCTTCTTAGAAAACTGGGGAAAACAATAATGAGATAGGAAAGGCCCTTTAGAAACCCATATGGAAGTTGTAAACAATTAGCATTAATAGCAGAGGTTGCAATTCCATGACACAAATACACCCTCACATACATTTGTCTCATGGCAGAAAAAAAACATGGACCAAATCAAAGACAATGGAAAAAATTATTAATAATAGCATACACTTTAATAAATACCTTAAAACAATTATAATCTTTGCACTGCAGATCAAGTATTATCAGTTCCATTTTAGAAACAAAGCAGAGAGGGCAGAACACTCCTGAGGCTACCATACTGTTTCAGTCACCTAAGGGATTCAGAAATCCAGCAGGTCAGTCTAGCCAAAGTAGAAAATTGGGAATGATGTAGAGGAAAAAGAGATAAATGAAAAAAACAAGGACTGTGCCCAGGAGATTTCCTCTCAGGGTCTCAGTGTAAGTCAAGATCTCATGCAGTTAAGCCACAAAAAAGGAAAAATTCTCCCAGTAAAGGAAGATGAGAATTCATAGATAAACTCTTGGGTTCTAGCATTTGTAAAGGTGACCTTCCCTCCATCATAATCCAAGGCAATGCCAATCTGCCTTGGACAGTAGGACAGTATCTGGAAAGGTTCAGAGTTTGTACATATAGAGACCCCTGCTGAAGATAGCTGTAGAGTCCAGAATCCCTCCTCAGGGGTGAAGGCCAGGAACCCTCTTCTCACCACTGACTCTCTTGCCACCCCCAACAAGCAGAATTTCGGCCATATTCCATTTTCCTGAGACCATTCTTCCTCCAACTCTTCGCTCTCATTTCTGTATCCAGGAGAACTATATCCATCAGTGATTCCTATGAACCCACCAAGATAGCTACTGCCAAACACATCTCTGGCTCCACCTCTGTATTTCATTGCTTCTTCTTCCTCCTCTGCTCCCCACCAGATCCTATCCACTTTCACTTCTCAGTACACTTTGCCCCAGGTGAAGCCCTTACTGCCCAGCACACCAGGCTCAGGATCGAATCGCTGACCATGTTGGTATTTGTTCATCCACAAGCCAGTGAATATCATACTTTTCCCATTTGGAGACACTGAGAAGTAGCCATTGGCTGTCTGAGAATTCAGGACGATCCTCACTTTTGGAACAAGGGGACACAGTTGTGGTATCATAAATGATATCAAAGGAGATCTTTCACATAGGCTCTGGAGTCCTTATAACATGGCCTAATTAGAACAAATTACATATATAAACTTATTAGTAAAAAAGCATCTCTGTCAAATATCCTTTCTTAGACAAACCATATGTGAAATAGCAAATCAAATTCAAAATTTCAAAATATCTAGAAAAAAAATAATAAAAGTAATATACTGGAAATTATGGAATAAGGCAAAAACAGTCCTCATAGGCAAAAACAAATGATCCATTAAAAATAGAATAAGAGAAAAGGGCAGGAAATTAAAGGATATTGAAATAAAAATACACAAAATAAGAAATGGAAAATAATCAGACATAAAAACAAAAATTAATAAATTTAATTGTATTCTTTTAACCAACTATGCAAATAATTTCAAAATATGAATGAATGGTAATTTTCCAGGAGATATAAATACTAAATTTTGCAATTAGAAATTATCCTAATGGATTTGCTAATAAACAAAACCAAACAGGTATGGTGTTACCCATCCGTAATTTCAGCAACTCAGGAAGCTGAGGCAGGAGGATCACAAGTTTGAGGCTAGCATGTGCAATTTAGACATATTCTGTCTTAAATAAATAAGGGCCAGGAATATTGTTCAGCTCAGTGGTGCAGAGCCCCCTGGGTTCAGTTCCCAGTACTGCAAAAATAAAAAAAGAAAAGAAATTTTTATAAAATTTAAATACAGAAAGTAGGAAATAAAATATACAGAAAGTAGGAAAGTTTACTAATCACAAACAACATACTTCAAGGAAAGAAGTATCACCTTTGTTTTGCTACCCTAATTTCTTATATAATTACTCATCTTTAATATATTTGTTTAGTTTCCCCAGCCAGGATCTAGTAACTCATCTCATCACCCTCCTTTCTACCCAATGTCTGGCTCACAGTACATGCTCAGTATATGCAAATAGTCCAGGATGACTCTGGAGATCAACTATGTATTATCAAAATGCCTGACTTTAAATCTCTGTCCAAGGCAGGTAACTGTGAAAATTGTTAAAGTTTTCTTTGTTGTCCTTGTTGTTTTGTTTTCGGCAGAGGATGAACTCAGGCCCTCAAACTTAAGAGGCAAACACTTTACCACCAAGAAATATCCTCAACTCCAATGTTAAGTTTTTAGCAGACATTTCCTAAGACTCAATGCTAGAGAATCATCATCCCTTTGTCCCCTAGAACTGTTCTCTTCCTACAGTCAGAGCACAGGAAACCAACATGACCAAGCAAGGAGGATGATCTGATGGTGAAATGTGCTCTACAGAGTATGGAGGAAACTGCAGCCCGAAGTTGCAGCTGAGAACTGGGAAGAATTGGGGAAACAAAAGTAAACTAGGCTTTAGAAATGAATGTGGATTCTAATATTCTCTAATGCTCTTCTATAAGCTCCCATTTCATTTCTCCCTCAGCCCATTTCCATCTCAACATAAGTTCCATGACAATACTTTTTCCAGAACTGCCTCCTTAGTTCCATGCAAATAATTTCAACTTGTGCTAGTAGAAGAATTTCCTTTCCCTCTAAATAGGTCTCCTTCTAGCCCTTATAAAATTTTAATAAATTAAAAGCAGAGAAAACAAAATGCTTTTAAAATAAGTCAAGAAGCACTTACCTGCTTAATTATGTCACTTGGGTCCTGGAAGGGAAGAGAATACAGACCTGTCATGGAAAGAATGTCCCCAGGAGCCATCAGCAGTCCCTGTGGGACCCCTGGGGAGCAGATTCACAACAGGACCATACAAGGAGTTATTCTTATAAAAACAAAGAGTTATTCTGATGGGCTTGAAACTGCTCTACTCTCCACTGCAGAAGCAGTTTCCAGGGATACAGACTTCTCCCTCATTTCCTCCCTTTTCAGTTCTACATTCTTCTCACCAGGAAACCTTCCTTGATTTACAGATAGATAATAGTCTATTAAGAATCTGTATCTATCAGATCAAGGTGAAATCTCAGCCTGCCTTGGAAGGCCTCTGTTCAGCTGGCCCCATCTTACCCACCTCTTCTCCCCTTCAACTTCGTTCTCACTTACACTGACTCCTCCAGAAAGGTAGCTCCCTCACTCTGTCCCCTTCCTGTCTTCTTATCTCCCTATTCCTATCTTCCTCAGCACCTGCACCCACCTCCCACACATATGTGCTGTTTAATATCACATTCATTTCTCTATGACCAACCAATGCACCCCACATCTTGAGAAGGGAAAGGGCACAGACAGTACAGTTCCCTACAATTTAGGGCTTTAGAGCTACTGGCTGGCTGATTAACTTATTAAAGAACTCAATAAATTAGAATTAACCCTGTCTTTCCTCACTACTGCTCCAAGTCTCTTACTAGTAGAGAAGCCACACTGAAGTTTGGGGCAAAATGATTTAGATACAATTTAATTGGGCCCTCACCTGCAAAAGTTCCAGTGCTGGCTGCTGAATCATCTTCTCTAACTCAGAAATCAGAGTCTCAAGCCGGACCACCTCCTCAGAGCCTTTAAAGATATGGCTGCTTCTCCCTTCCGTGAGCTCTTGCTCCAGCCCCACCAGCAATTCCAACAGGAACTGCTCCTTTCTCTCAAGAGCTGATGGCCCTGTTCAAACACTGTTACAATATCTTGACTGTGGCCCTGGGATTTTGTCTACAGTAAGTGCAGAAAGAGAATGATGACTCCTTCTGGGAGGTCAGAAAACACTAGAACATGTGTGAGATCTTCTGGAGATGAGTTCAAAACAGGAATCCCTTCAATCACCACCCCCTTGATCCCCTCCAAAAATCTCACACACACCCTTCCCAGAACATTCCTTCTGTATACACAGAACATTTCCTAGAAATTTCTCTGATGAGCAGGGTCTGAATGTCATCTTCTCGTGTAGACTGAAAATTTTGAATTCTATCCCTGCTCCCTTCAGAATCTTCAGATGGTTTAGAATTTTATTCTATAGAAATAAACAGGAATAATCTCAAGATTAAGATGAAAATTACATCTTTGAAGGCCCTTGTTTGAATCCCTGTACTGGGGGAAAAAAATAAAAAGGAAAACGAAGAGAGCTGGGGTTGTGGCTCAGCAGTAGAGCACTCTCCTAGCGCATGTGAGGCCCTGGGTTTGATCCTCAGCACCACATAAAAATAAATAAATAAAACAAAGGTATTTTTTTAAAAAAAAAAAAAAGGAAAGGGAAGAAAATGACCTCCAAAATACAGGAAGATGCCAAGTAATTCCAGATAGGATTTGAAACTATGTACTACAGTAATAGATATTTGGAATGGTTTCTATTCTGGTTCATGAAGAAGAAACACACTGAATACTGATGGCTTAGGGTAGTTTCTTAAAAGAAATACCAAAGAATAATCTTTTATCCTTACAACCACTAAGACTTATGACATAGTTTTTAATCATATTTACATGGTCCTTTTTCACCAAAAATCAGATGATTTAAAAGCAAATTAATTAAAAATAAAAAATACAAGAAAATCAAGATTTAAAAAGATGAAGGCAAGTATACATGCTGATTTAGTATATTTCGTATTACTATAACAAAATACCCAATGTTGGATCACTTTATGAAGAAAAAGTTTTATTTAGTTCATAATCCTGAAGGTTCAAGGACAGAGCACAGGCATCAGCTAGCTCAGCTCTGGTAAGGACCTCATGGTGATGACATCACAATGGCATGAACACATGTAAGAGAGATCATATAACCAGACAGAAAGCCAAAAAGCAGTAAGAGGCTGGTAACAACCTCCTTTTAGCATCTGCCTTTTAAATGTCCACCACCTCCCAACACTGCCATCCTTGAAGACCACGGTCTCATCACATGAACACTTTTGGGATAAAGTTAAACCATATCCAAACTTTATCATATCCAAAATCCACATTATGTACAGAATTACTAAATTTTTTTAAGATTCCTATCAGCCATGGAGAAAATGAATTGCATCATTTGTTTTTAACAAGAGAAAATATGCTAGTCTGTCAGCAAAATTAATACTTTCCCTGAGGTTAAAATCTGAATGAAAACTGATACAGGAGTTTTTATACTGAAAAAAAAAACTATCTTCAAAAATATTTTTACAATAATTATGTGCAGAAGAGCACACAATGTAAAGCTATATACTAAAAGGGTGATAATCTATATTACTGGTTGAGACTCAATACAAATGCCTCAAAAACCAACTCATTCAGGCATCGGGATAGACTTATTATTATAAAAGCTGTGGAAACTGGCATGTGTGATTGTGTCCCCAAAAGTTCATGTGTTGGAAACTTAACCCTGCAACAGTCTGGACTTTTAAGAGGTGATCAGGTCTTGAGGGTTCTGCCCTCATGAATGGATCAATGTTGCTATTACTGAAATAAATTCATTATAAAAGGGTGAATTTTGTCTCCCCACCTTTTCTCCCCCTTGTGATGCTGATGCCTTTATGGTGTTTAATGCAGCAAGAAGGACCACACTAGATGCTGGCACCTGGATCTTGGACTTCTCAGCCTTCAAAACCATGAGCCAGTGAACTTTAGTTTATTATAAATTACCCAGTCTGTGATATTCTGTTATAGCAGAACACAACTGACCAAGACAGAAAAAAATCAGTTTTATTACCCAAATTCAAGAATGGAGTTACCAAGAACTTTCTGTACTAAAGCATTTGGACCATCATACCTATTATAAGGGCTGATATTTAAAAATAACAAGTATTGACAAGAATGTGGAGAAAAGGTAATCTTTATACATTGTTGGTCAGAATGTAAATTGGGACAGCCAATATTTTTTTAAATTATGGAAGATTCTTAAAAATAGAATTAAAATAACCTATGATCTGAACACCCTGTGTCTGGGTATTTATCCAAAGGAAGTATAATCATATCTACAAGAAATATCTTCATTCCAATGTTCCCTGTGGCATTATTTACAAGAGCCAACTTATGGACTCAACCTAAGTGTCTACTAATAGAGGAATGGATAAAGAAAATATACCATACATACAATGGAACATTACTTAGCTTTAATAAAGAAGAAAATTCTGCCAACTCTGACAACATGGACGGTCCTAGAGGACATTATACCCAGCAAAATAAACCAGATACAGAAAGATGAATATCTCAAGGTCCCACGTGTCTATGGAATCTAAAATAGTAAAACTCATAAGCAGAGAGTGGGATGGTAGTTGCCAGAGGCTGGGTGGAGGAAAGGGTGGGAAGAATAGGAAGTCAAAGGGAACAAAGTTTTATAACAAGATAAATAACTTCTGAATATTTGTTATATGCCACAATGTCTAAAGCTAACAAAAGGAGCATCCAGGGAGAAATCTTGCAGCTCCACCTTGGCCAGGTGAAGAAGGCTCACAGCATCAGAACGAGTCAAGAGGGCAGTGCACTCCCTGGACATGCTGTGTTGAGTGGCATTTTATCTCTGTGGCCTTCCCAAACCCACAGCCCAGCCAACCAAATTCAAATCAAGGATCATTCTGCAAAATACACCTGAGCAGCACTCCTCAACAATGCCAAGGTCATCGAGAGAAAGGACAATCTGTGAAACTGTCACAGCCAGAGGAGTCTTAAGGAGACATGATTGGAACTAAATGCAGTGTGGTATCCTGGATGACATCCTGGAATAGAAAAGGGACAAAAATAAAAACCAATGAAATTTAAACAAAACATGCTGCTAAATGTATGATCTAATGTAAGAAGTTAACAGGAGGGGAAACAGTGTGTGAGCTACTGGAACTCTGTCCTACCTTTACCTTTCTGTAAATCTATAGTATGAAATATCAAGTGTATGTATGTATGTGTTTACTTATTTATTTATTTGCATTTATTTTGGTGGTGTGGGTGATTGTATCCAGGGGCATTCTACCACTGAGGTACACTCTTGGTCATTTTATTTAACTTACTTTGAGACAGGGTCTTGCTAATCTTCCCAGGCTGGGCTTGGACTCTTCAGTGACAGCCTCCAGAGTAGCTGGGCTTAGACATGTGCCACCATGCCTGTCTAAAGTCTATGTTTAAAAGCTGCTTTGGGGAAACAAATAGTTTGTAGAAGAAAAACTACATCTGCTCTACTTTCAATTTTCTAGGCTATTATCAAGAAGTTGGAACAGCCAACAATAAAAAATTAAAAAAAAAAAAAAAAAGAAGTTGGAGAAAGGAGCCTGCAGGATTCCTTGTAGAAGCCTCCTCTAACTTCCCTAACCCTAACCCCAACCCTAACTTCTGGGTACTAACCAGAAACATCTTTATCCCCACATTGTTGCACCCTCTCTGGATCAGCCACCTCTGCCTCACTCCTTCCACAGCCTGGTCCTCTACAATGATGCTCAGGTAGCTTCCGAAGGCAGCGCAACGGCGCCACCGTGTGGCTACAGGGCAGAGCACAGAAAACCTGAGCTCATTTTTCTATCCTCACCTAGGAAAACCCTGGTCTGCCCAGGCTCCCGGGGCCACTTCATACCATATCAGTTTGCAGAGTCAAAACTCTTATTCAAAACACAATATGGAGTATATTTTTTTCCATTGAGTGATCCTGGACTCTGTTGGATCCAGGACGGTGTTGGACCCTACATAGTGGGTGTATAGGTCTCCTAGATGGGGCTATGGACCATTGACTCTCTGACACTTGATTTTGCTTCTGCTCCTGGGATAAATGGGCACTGTTTAAGGAATAAACACTGGATTTTTTAAGCACTAGAATGGCAAGGATGAGGGGCGCCCCTAGAATGTTGATCAAGAAGGATGAGGGAGTCCCTGAAGATGTTAAAACAGGGAGGAAATCAGGATATTAAGGGAATGGAGACCAAAGAAAAATAGACAGGAATTAGATGCAAAGGGCCATGAGAAGGGTCTACCTAGTGATCTCTTGTGGGGGAGGAATGTGTTCTGTTTGGGGACAGGCAAAGGAGCTTGTGGCTGGGTGCTGGAGGAGGTCTCTCATTATCACTGGGGTGGTACTTACACAGCTATTAGCTCTGTTACTCATTAATAGTCTATAGTATGTTTTAGGCAATGTGTTGTATTTACAGGAATCATTCAAACACACATGGAAGAAATGGGAAAAGAAGATGAGAGAGGCAAATCAGTTTAAGGGATTCCCCCTTTTCCACAACCAGAGCCCCCTAATGGTAGGTTGGTAGGCAAAATCAAGGAGGGGAGGAGAGAGCAAAAACTGTACCACATGATGACATGTACAGACCTGGTCCCTCATTCTGGGGTTCTCAGAGTCCTACTCAATGTGCTATAATGTCATGGCCCTTTCCAAGCTCAACTTCAGGCAACCTGCATCAAGCCTTGGCTTTCTGGATCTCTGAGGTCACAGAAACTTCTGTACGAACCTGGGGCTTGGGTTGAGAGTCCCCCATACTCCTGGTGGCCACAGAAACAGAGTCCCTGGAGAGTCCAGAGTAGAAGTGGAAGGAACTGAAGACATTGTCTACAACCAACCAGACTGTGATGGATGTGAACCCAGGCATCTGCCCAGCCTCTGCCTGGAACCCAAAGGTGTTCCGCTCCACCTTCCCACTTCTCTAATAACCAGACAGCCAACCACCATATCCCTGAATACCTAGGGTGCACCCTTCTCCAGGGTGCTAATTACTCACCCTCTCTGTGTATGGAGGGTGCCTCAACACAGCCCTGAGAGTTCAGGACACAGGAATTCTGCCTCTTCTTTTCCCTTTGGGACCTACTTAGACAAGGCCTGATGTCTGCATTCCTCAGCCCTCATACCCTTGCAACCTGCCTTCCCCCAAATCAGTCATCTTGTGATCCTGAACCCAGACCTTATTTTGAACTCTGCCATGTGGCCCCAGAGTTTGGAAGTCATATTAGTTTGGGTTCTCTAGAGAAAAGAACCAACAGGATGTGTGTGTGTGTGTGTGTGTGTGTGTATAATTTTCAAAAGGGGATTTATTAAATTGTCTTACAGAACCAGAAGCCTGATGGTCTCACAATGGCTGCCTGCAGGTTGGAGAGCTAGAGGAACTATAGGCACTCAATCCAAGAATATGGAACCTCGGAACAAAAGATATTAGTGATGCAGCCCTAGTCTGGTACCAAAGACCTGGAATCTCCTTGGAGAGTCATTTGCCCTCAAAATGTTTGTTCTTGCATGAGACTTAGAGCACCAGGTGGTCATTGTCATCTTGTACTCTGTAGCTGCTGCCATTATCCTGTACCATGGTCTTGTGGCTCAATATGGGCCTTTTGATAGGGTTAAAGGACATTAGGTGTTGGGACTGCTATAGCTACTATACACAATAAGGGGCAGATAGGAAGAATAGAAGTTAAGAGGATTAGACAAAGCACAATGAAGGGAATGGGGTTGGGGTTAGGGTTAGTAAAGACTGTGGGAAAATATGACATAATTTTTCTATGTATATGTATGAATACACCACAGTGAATCCCACCATCATGTACATCCACAGGCCTGGGGCCCTAGTTACAATTAGATACAATCTATGCATGTAAAATTATATCAAAATTGACTCTACTGTCATGTATAAATTTTTAAAAATTGTAAAAAACAACATAAAAAAGAATCCATTCAAGAAGAATCAATCTGCATCTTCTGCTTCTTCCTTGTTGTTCCAACTTTTTACAAGCCTCTAAGCAAGCCTCCAACCCATTGCATGGTGCTGCACATATTTAGGGTGGGTCTCCACTTCAGTTCACTGTCAAACATGCCAATGATTCCTAGAAATACCTTCACTGAGACACCCACAGCCCCTTAATCTTACATCTCTTAATCCAATCAAGTGAACAATTCAGATTAACCATCATGAGGGGAATTGTGTCCTGGGGAGTTTTCTGATGTATCCACAGGTGCCATCTGGGGCACAGCTGTGATGGGAAGCAGTGAGGTCTGGGACTAAGATTGGGATAAGGAGGACTTCACTGCCCAGAATCCAGAACCTGGTGGGACTCCTCTTGATTCCAGGAGACTGTGGTCCCTAATGGTGGTCAACATCATTCTCTTTGCCATGAGTTTTGTGCTGGATGCAGAGGTTGGAAGGCATTGAAGGGCTTGCTGAGTGAGCGGCTCCTAGACAGGGATTAGGTAGTAAGTAGCCACCCATATATACATGAATGATGGTCCTAGAGCAGTATTTCTGAAACTTTAGTATGTGAGCAAATTATCTGAACAGTTTGTTCAAGTGCAAATCCAGATTCTATCGAGGGACATTTGGCCATTCTATATTCATTCATTTGTGCACAGAATCCATTCATTTCTACCATGACCCAGAGGAAATTCATGCTGAAGGTCACACTTTGAGTAGCCACGACCCAAAGATTTCCAACCTTTGCCTGGTTCCCAGAGAGCAAAAATGCCAAGAACAAACTTGGTCCTAAAACTCCCGAGTTCAGGTGGAGGTATAACTCCTTCTCTCATCTTCACTGTGACTGGTGCCCAGGGAGGAGTGGGCACTACTCTGGCTTGCCAGGTGTTTGTCTTTAGTTCAGCAGATACTCACTGTGGAGACACCCATACATTGGGCCACTGATGGTCCACCTCTGGCTAACTGTCTTGTCATGAAATTGAACATAGATCCTCAGCCCTAGCCAACACTGAATATTATTGACATCGCAGCAAAGTGTTGCTTGAAACCCAATGAGAAAATTTTAGTCAAAACTTACTCCTAGAGTCCCGTTTTTCACCAATTGATCATTATTTTCAACTGGAAAAAATATTTACAGCTTTATTGAAGTATCATTATCAAATAGAATTTGTGTATACCATGCAGAACTTGATATTTTGCTATGTGCATGCATTGTGATGTGATCACCAAATCAAACTAGTTGACATATCTGTCACCTCACATAGTTCCCATTTTCTTTCTTTTCATGTGTTTGTGTGCGTGTTAGAAAACTTAAGATGTGCCCTCTTTGCATATTTCAAGTATACAATGCAGTATTATTAGCCATAGTCACCATTCTGTATGTTAACATGACATCTCCAGTAGTTCTTCATCCTGCATATCTTAAATGTAGTACTCTTTTGGCCAGTACATCACCCCACACCAGGTGAAACATATGCTGAGATCATCTATTTTTTTTCTGTACCTGGATTATTTCATTTAGTATACTGTCCTCCTGATTCATGCATGTTACTGCAAATGAAAAATTTTCTCCTTTTTAAAGGCTGAAAAAATATTCTGTCTCAATTTGTTCCAATAAGTCACTACAACACACATTCCAACCAAACTGGGGTGATATCATAAAAAAAATATAAAAGGATTAAGATGGGCAATGGGTGGAAAATGAAGGACTTTGAAGAGACTTTTTGAGAGAACATGATTAGGAGAATCACTACTCCTAACTTGATGAGGATAAACAGAACTTAAATGCAAGGGACATAATACAAAAAGAAGAAACCTATAGAGCCCTCTAATTTTATGAGCAAGAAGCAATGAAGAAATTATGCAACTGCAAACACAGGCTGCATTTCATTGAGAGAAACAGCAGATTACCAAAACAGATCTCACTGTGTAGAACCAAGAGCCAGAAACTATTCTTGGGAAGAACAAAGACTAAGTCCTAATCAAGAACCCCCGGGGATTTTCCTGGTGTATTTGAATATTGCTGCAGACCAGGGGCTCCTTTGTGCCTTTAGGTTGTTGTGTTGGCTTGTCATCCAGAATAAAGTTACATAAAAATGGGAAGAACCAACATTTTAACTTTGTTGCTGATCCCAAAATAGAAGGTGTTGAGACTTTCATCACCAATACAGATGCTAGCAGCAGAATTTTATTACTCTCCTTAATCTTGTTGAGAACATTCCTTTCAATTCCTAGAGCCCTAGAAAATTTACCATGAAATGATATTGAATTTAAATAAATATATTTCCTGCACTGCTATAGCTATTATATAATATATAATAATATAATCCTAAGGCTTTTCACTTTCATTCTCTTAATGTGAGGATATGGATTTTTGTTTTATTCTGAAAAAAAAAAAAGACCAACTTTGATTTCCCATGATATGATGAAACCATTGTGGATAGATGTTTGCTGTTTTTTGCATATTTTTTGTATTTTATTTCCTAACATCTTTTTTTTTTTTTTTTTTTTTTTTTTTGGATTTTTGCATCCAGGCTCATGAGGAATTTTTACTATTGTTCTCTTTTCTTGTGATATTTGCCTAGTTTGGGAAGCAGGATAATATTGGTCATTAAAGGAGATGGAAGTTGTTTCATATTTTTATATCTAAAAGTATATCTATAATTGATATTATTTTAAATTATATGTTCAACATGATTCACCCACTAAGTCTTATGGATCTGAAGTGTTCCCTCTGGGGAGATCTTCAGTGACAAAATAAAAATGTCTACAGTTTGTGTATAGCCTTTCATTTTTTTTTCTTAATTTGTTTCTCTCAAAAAAAATGTTAATTTCACCTAGATTATCAAATGTGTTATAATGAACTCATTTCTAATATTCCCAGATCTTCATTCTAACGTCTAGAGTATCCATCCTGGTATCCTTTATTTAATTCCCACATTGGCAATTTGCACATTTTTTCCCTTCTAAATCTAGGCAAAGGCTCCTAAGATAATATTTTTCATAGAAAAACTTCCAGATAGGGCCCATCAATTTTTAAAAATTGTCTTTATGTCATTCCTTATCCTTGAATTGGGTATGCAGTGTTTTACGGATGAAGTTACCAATTTGAGATATTCCACTTTTTAACATGCTTCTCATTGTTACATCTTAAATGTTTTCCAATTTTTTTTTATTCAATGAGTATTTTTAATTCTATTGCTTAATTTCCAAATATTTTTGTCTTATGGGTTATCTTATTGAAAAGTGCTTCTAATTAAATTATATTATGGTAAAAAATATACTCTGTATCATTACAGTGGTTTCAGATTTCTTGAAAAGTGTTTTATGGTTCAAAAAATGGTGTAGCCTGGAAGATGTACCATTTGCACTTAAAATAATACACATATTGATATTTGTGTGCATTTTATTAATGTTTATGAAGTCTATGTTGCTTTCAGTGTTCTTCCTATCTATCTTTGCTTTCGTTTTCTCTAGTTGCCTAAATTGCTGAGAAGAGTATGAAAGTCTTTGGTGCATTTCTGGATTTGTGTATTTCTCTGTGTAACTCTGTTAATTTTTCATCATGTATTTTAAAGCAGTGTTATTGAGACCATGAGTCTTTCTGAGTACTATGTCTTCCTGTTGCTATTTTTATCCTCCCGATGTGTGCTTTTTTATCTCTTGTAATATATTTTATTTTGAAATGTGTTTTTTTTTTTTTTTATAGCATCGTGGCCACTCCAGCCTACTTAGGCTTCCTATTGGCATGGCATATCTTTTCCCATGAATTGACTTTCACTTGGGTATTTATGCTCCCAGTGCATATCTTGCCAACAGCATATCATTTGTAATTTAGTCTATAAGCCTTTCAGTTGGAGAGAGGTGACTCTTAAGGTTGATTGTTGTTGTTAACATCAAAGGTTTGGGACTTGCCCAGTTACTTCTTCTGTTTCTTGTTCTCCTGATACTCCAGTTCTGCTTGATGACTTGTCAAAAACTGTAGGACAAGAAGGAAGTGAGGGAACACCCTTAAGGCTCTGAGTAAAGTCAATCCATAAGTATATATCTAGCCAAATTGTCTTTCAAGAATGAAGAGAAAATAAACAAATGCTCCAATGAAATGTAAAGAATTTTGTCACCAGTAGACTTGCACTATATGAAACAGTCAAGAATTCTTCATTTGAAAGCAAACAATGCTAGTGGAAAATGCAGACTCCTAGAAAAAAACAAGAACATCAGAAACAGCAAATATCTGGCTCAATGCAAAAGACTACCTTTGCACTCTTTCTCTCCCTTTGACCTTTTGCACTTCCTTAATAAATACAAATGTAACTTTTTCTTGTGCACTGTGTACCCTGAATAGATATATTAAACATGATACCTATAACATTTAAGAAGGAGTACAGTTAGAAGTCTGAATGGTTGCAAGATTATAGAAGTCTGAATGATTGAAAGATTTCTACATTTACGGGAACTAAGACATTGTTAACTGGAGGTAATATGAAAAGTTAAGATGACTATTTTAATCCTAAGGAAAAGCCCTATAAAATAGTGCAAAAAATAGGGCTGGGTTTGAGGCTCAGTGGTAGAGTGCTCACCTAACATGTGTGAGGCCCTGGATTCGATCCTCAGTACCACATAAAAATAAATAAATAAAATAAAGGTATTGTGTCCGACTACAACTAAAAAGTAAATATTAAAAAAGTGCAAAAAATAAAGGTAGCAAGAAGATTAATACGGGATTCTAAAAACAATTGAAGTCATTCAAGAGGTCACTTTTGAAGGACAGTTTCAATGGACAAGAAGTCATTTGGCAATTTCTTTTATCAATTATTTACATACATCACTCCAATTTCTTCTGGACTCCTTTGTTTCCAAAGAGAAAAAAAAAAAAGCTCTCGATTGCATAGATGTTCCTTATGGATTTTTTACTTACTGGTTTTCCTATTGTTATGGTTTAAATATGAGGTGTTCCCCCCAAAACCTCATGTTGAGGCAATGCAAGTACATTCAGAAGAGCAATGATTAGATAATGAGAGTTCTGACCTAATCAGTCCTGAGCTGCTTTTCTCCTCTACAACCTTCTGCCTTGATATTCTGTCTCACCTCAGGCCCAGAGCAATGCAGTTGGTTGTCTATGGACTGAGACCTCTGAACTCAGGAGCCCCAAATAAACTTTTCTTCCTTTATATTGTTCTTGTCAGGTCTTTTGGTCACAGTGACTCAAAGCTTCGACACATTCCAGTTTTGTATCAAACCCCCTCACTGAATTGGAAATACTTTTCTTCTGCAGAGTGAAGGAAGCTGAAGCTCGGGTCCCTACCCTGGGAGTCTCCACAGAAGATGGGAGCAGAGATGCCCACTCAGGCCTGTCTCATGGCAAGATCATTAAATCTGCACAGGTACATTTCCTGCCTGTGTCACTTCCCTTCCTCTTCTTTAAAAATTAGGCTAATTTTCATAAATTTGGGACATGGAACTGTGGAACAGTTAGGTTTCTTCTATGTTTCTTAAAGCAAGTTTTGAATAAAACCCATTTTCCTACCAATTTGATTTCAAATGTTCTGGAGCAGAGAGCATTATGGTCTGGCTTCCTTCCTCCCAGGTGTTATTATAGGCACCCAATAACAACTTGAATCCTAACCTCTTCTTCCCAGACTGGGATATTGTGCTGCCTGGTAACAATCTGGCCTTTTTTGTGTGGATTAATGGAGAGAGAGAAGGAGAAGAAGGAAAGGAGAAGGAGGAAGAAGAGGAGGAAAATCTCTTACTATTTTTATAGGGCACCAGTTTTATTGGTTTGGTGTTGCATCTTTTTGTGTTGTTTCCTCCCTCCCTCCATCACTCACACACTCACTCACTCACTCCATCTCTCCCTCCCTTCCTTCCTTTTTTTCCCTTCCTTTCATCCTCTCCAATCTTATGACCATATTTAGCCTCAAGTATAGCTTAAAGTTACATACATCCAAACAGTTACATTGGGGGCTAGAACTTCAACAAATGAATTTTCATGTGCTCTGTCCACCTTTGTTGCATGCAGAACACATTCATCTATCCAAAACTTCCAAAATCTTAACTCATTCCAACATCATTTCTAACGTTTTATGTCCAAACTGTCATCTGAACGTCATTTAAATTAGATATGAGTCAGACAGACACATGGTACAATTCATCTTGAAGCAAATGTCTCTCCAGCTGTCATCCTGTGAAACCAGACACCTCCAGGGCTCAGGTGGGTAGCTCTGACTCCCAGGCTCCAGGCAGCCACAGCCTGGCCTGTTGAAATTGCAGTGGGTTCTCCCTCTTTGAGTCCTAGTTGGAGGCAGGCTTGTCCCCAGGCCTGTGCACTCTGGTGGAGTGGTGGCCTGTGGTGGGAGTGCAGTCCTGATTTTCTACTGTAATGGAAATTCTCATAGTTAATTCTCTTTTTAAATGTCGCTATGTTTTTTTAGTGGGTTATGGTAGGATATACTGTCTCAGAAACTACTTCAAATTATATTAACAATTTCAGCAAGATATGAAGATTCTTAATACCTACATTTCTTTTTTGTTTTTTGTGCTGTTGTATTTAAATCTATATCTGAATGTGTTATAAACCCAAGAATATATTCTAAGGATTACTCTGTGTAATTTTGAAAATTTTCTATTTCTTTGTTTTCAAGCTCACTGTGTAATGGCACCCCCTATCTCCACAAAAAAAAAAAAAAAAAAAAAAAAAGGCCTAACTGGGCTTCTCCAGAAATCTTTACCTGGAGATGGCTGACTTTAGGGCTGTCATCAATAGAGTCCCTACAAAAGAGTTCAATGTAGATAAACTTCCTATTTTCATATTGCCCTGTCTTACTTGGACACTGGCCAGGAAGAAATCAGCACAGCAGGTGCAGGATGCCCCCTTACTAGTTTTTTACAAACACATATCCAGTATAGTAGTTTGTAGAAATAAGTAAACAAGGCCTCTGGCCTTGAGCTGAGCTTCTCAGAGATGTCATCATTTCTAAGATAAAAGCCCAATTGGGCTCCATGGTAACAGCTGGCAGTGGGAGGAAAGAAAGGGGAGAAGAAGCTCTCCCCTTCTCAGGTGTTGTCCTTGAAGGGTTAACTTGCCCAGAACAGTGAAAGAAAAAAACTGTTTTTATGTGAACTTCTACAGACTGTGAACTTCTGAGCCCCTCCTCTTACACTCTGGGTATAAAATTCTGAAATGACCTAAACTCAGGGTTCAGCGGATTGATTGATTACAGCAAAAGCTGTATCCTCTGAACCTGACTGCAGCCAAATAAAACTGTTTCCTGCTCTCTTTGGTGCTTTGCCTCGTCTGTCCCTGCAACAACCGATCTTTTATTCTCCAAGGCAGGGTTTATCACTAATCCCACTTCACATCATAGATGCTTTCATCTTTGGAAATTTGATTGGAATCTTTTATGTATCCTCTCTTATTTAATGATTGATTGATTTTTGTGATACTATGGGTTAAACCAAGGACCTTGTGCGTGCTATGCAAGCACTGTAACCTTAGACCTTTTTATTTTATACTCAGACAGGGTCTTGCTAAGTTTCTCAGGCTGCACTTGAACTTGCAATCCTCCTACCTCAGTCTCCCGAGTAGCTGAAATTACAAGCTGTGCTATCATGATGGACTTTTTTTGTCTACCATTTATGTCTCTTATGTAATCTTCTGAGCATGAGTAATTCATTCACAATAACTGTATTTTTTTTTTTTTTTGCTGTGGATGTGTTGCATTTTCTTCTTTTTATTACATACTTGGTAATTTTTATTTTTTGAAGCCACATATTATTCACTGATAGGGTCACAGACTCTTCTGAATACTGTGTTCAAAATCCAGCAGACTATGAGGCTTTCGCATGGACAGGGAGAACAAACACTTTTTCTGGCCCTGTGTATCCCTAGGTACCATTATTTCCTCTGGTGCTTTTAGACTGTCTTTCCCTGTCCTTGGATCGTGTTCTTATGTGTATACTGAAGGACTGAGGACATGAGAGGTGCCCTCTAGACCTCCAGTGCTGTTATTTTCAGCAGCCTTCTCTACGTGCCTTCATCTGGCCTATTCTTGCTGTTGTAACCTCTCCAAATACTTATCTCTGTCTTCTCACCTCCCTGAGCCTTCGGGGCTGTATAGGGCTCTTCCTCCCTGCACTGTGTCCTGTGAACTGCATCCAGCAAGGAAGATGGACAATTGTAGGCCTCTCCTATTTCATTCTCTTTCTCTGCAATTGCAATCTCTGTAAGACTTGTCCAAAGTCTAAATGTCCTTCTATCTTTTCATATGCCTTTATGAATTTCTAGTGTTTTTTACACCTTTATGACTCAAAGCAGGATTCAATGAACTGTTATGATTTTACTTTCTAATAACTAAATTTGGTGTCTTTGGAGAATAGCCATGTCATTGTTAGTTTCCTACTTCTACAGGCATTTTTAAGGTTGTCATATTTTTCTTTATATATAATACTGGTTATGATACTAATTTTTTGTTTCCTAATTCACTTATGGACATCTATGAGCCACTCTACTATCTGTTGTTTCTACTTATTTTTGATCCTATTGTCATTTCCACTTGTACTTAACACATTTCTGCTCTAAGCATCTAATATCCTTTTGTAATGAATTCTGTAAATAGTTTGATACATTGGTTAAATATGGAATCCTATTTTTATACACGCCTTCAAATTTTGAGTCAATCTAGGACATCTATGAAACAAAATCAAGTTTTAAAGTTATTTGACCCAAAATTTGAAAGCCAATCAGGACAACAAACCTAACTGTGTGCATAGTGGTGATTTTGAATTCTCAAAACATTTGTGTTTCTTCCCTTTTTTTTTTTTTTTTTTTGACATAAGGTAAATATATAAAGAATAATTTAGGACTGAGAGACAAAATATTTTTATTTCTTGCTCAGAGAATATAAACCTTTTTGTTTCCCATATTTAACAGAAATCCAGAATACCTCCCATTATACTCCTTATCTATCTCTGAGGATCATCACTCGTGTGTTTATTATGATTGCCAAGTGTTCCCAAAGCCCATTACTAGAGGCTTGGTCCCTGGGTTGTGCTATAGAAAATCCATCAAATCCATCAGAGATGGGGCCTCCTGGGACATCTTCAGGTTGCGGGGGATTGTACCCTTGAATGGCATTGTTAAACACCTTGAATGCCCCTTCTTCTTCTCCTTTGCCTTCTGGACAGGAACAGAGCGTTTTGCCAGGGTTTTGCCTTGTCCAGTGCTCCCAATACAATGAGCTGCCTTATTACAGGTGTGAAGTGGCAGGGCCAGTCATGGACTTCACCCTCCAAAACTGTGAGCCATAATAAACCTTTCCTTTTTATACTGAATTATTTGAGGTATTAGTTTACACTGACAGAAAACTGACACAGGAATATACCTTGAATGTAAGAAATATCAAAGCTAAGGTTTTTCCAGAATGGACAAATTCTTTGGAATAAGAGCAAATTTCCTACATGAATTTCTGCCCACATTAATATATTGAGATAAGGAATTGTTCTCTTACTTCTGTACTTTTGGGTGAGTCTCCCATTTTATGTCTTTTTTTTTTCCGCTGATTTAAGGGTATGAAGTGGCCTTAAAACTACATTACTGAAAATGGAATCAGCATGAATTACTAATACCTTCCTGCTGTAGATCTAACACCAGGGAAGGTGCTGAAATACTATTCTGTCTAGAGTAATGCTAGTTCAAAGTGTACTAAGAGTACTAAGTGTACTAAGTGTACTTAGTACTAAGTGTACTAAGCCTTAGACTTTGAAATGTTTGTTACCAACTCACAACAAGACACATATAGAAAGTGAGAGTGAGCAAGGACACCTCTACCACACCTTGCCCCAGACTGACACCAATCAAGCAAAAGATGCATATTTACATCAAGTCCTTGGGTCTGCTGAGAACAGTCTGATCATCAGCTATTGGTATAGCAGTTTGAACACCTCAGCTCAACTCTTATCTTTCTAATTACAGTGTCACAAATTTTGGGTGTTTTCTTATTTCCTCTTTCTCACACTCCAGTTAAATTCGTTAGGAAGTGCTGTAAAGTCCATCTTCCATCTTCAAAAATGTGCAGCCTTCAATCACTTCCACAATTTCCCCTGCTTATACTCCAGGTGAGGTGATGATATCTCCAGCATAGGACTGACTGGGTCCCCACAGTTTCCCTGCCGCCTTGCTAGTCTTCCAGTCTCAACTCAGTTCTCAGCTCAGTAGTTGGAGTGATATTTTGAAAAGTTGCACCATCTCTGTCTTTGCTCCAAACTGTCTCACTCAATGCAAGATTCCTTCCGTCAACCTGTAGATCTTAAGTGACTGGCTGTGCTTATGGCTGTACTTCTTCTCTGACTCTGCTCAGGACAACCCAGATCCTTGCTCTCCCCAGCACACACACACACACACACACACACACACACACACGACCCTGTCCTGATGCATTTGTACTGCAGCTTCCTCCTTCCTAGTAAGATCTTCCTCCAAAACATCCACATAACAAAAGTTTTCATGCCTTCAAAACTTTCCTCAAAGATCACCTAGCTAGTAAGCCCCATGCTGAGCACCATAGTAAAAAAGCCATCTTCCCTTTCCACACACACCCACTCTGACACCTGCCCTGCAGCATTTACCACCTAACATGAACATCGTCCTTATTTACTGTGCTTTGAGTGTGCCGCAGTACGGCTGCAGCAAAATAAACGGGGGGTGACGA
>NW_025999987.1:547370-585149 GCF_001458135.2 Marmota marmota marmota | reverse complement strand
TTGATACAGCAGGAGTAGGAGCCCTTTATTGCAGGACAGGAGCAGTATTTATACATTCCACACAGCTTATCTAATTAACATAAACTAGATACATCAGTCAACCAATCAGGAATCTCCACACTTAATGGCTTGCTTTTGTTACTTCTCAAACCACTCCCTCTGGCATTTTGCCAGGCACCATCCAGACTTGTTTACGAACTCTAACATTCCCCTGGCTAAATGCCAGGTGTTATTTTGACTTGTTTACAGACTCTAACATGAGTGTATCCTCTTCCTCTTTCCTATAGACACAGGCTTCACAAGGTTGGCACTTTTGGCTTGTTTTCAGTTCCCCAATGTATCCTGGATACAAAATATGTGTCATTATCCAACAAATGAGAGCTGAATGAATGATCAGTGTCAGCCCTTCCCATTCTAGAGATACTTTCTTTATTAATGGAGTTTCATACCAAATGCTGCTGTGGCATCTGCAGCACACGGGCTTCTCACACTGACGTCTCAGGCATTTGGGCCTTTCTCACAAGTGCTGCCCTCCCTCTCTCCACACCAGGCCCCCTGCACTCCACAGCACTCAAGTACATTCTTTTCTTCAGGAAATATGATCCTTGACTAATGAGTCATATTTTCCAACTAAACAGAAATCTCTATCAAACTCTATCCATCTAGGAATTATAATGGAGCAAGTGCTAGGATTAGTAGAGCTCAGAGCAGTAAAACTGCTGAGTAGTGAAGATGGAACCCTAAGAGGAATTTATAGAAGATGAGAGTCGTGAGAGCTTTCCTCTCTTCCCATAATCTGATCCCTTTAAAAATACTGGAGGAATGATGGAAAATACAATCCAGGAAATTGCACTGGTTTTTGTGAGACAATGATAGAAAAAAGGATTTCTGCTGCTGTCAAAGGTGAGATACACCCAGAGGAGAATGAGACCAGAACTCATACTTACTAACAAAAACAGGGATAATTCTCTATAGAAATTGAGAAATGAAAAAAGGTAGAGGCAGAAGGCCAGACTCAGGTCTCAGCCAATGCTAACCCACGTGATGCCCTCCCTGTCCATAGTCCTGGAGACAGGATCAGCCCTGGTGACACCTGAGTTACTGCCATCACAGGTCCTGGTGGGATCATTAGCTATTGACTGAAGGGACAGGACTAAGAAGCAGGGAAGATGATGCAGCTGAGGAGTGACCACATCAAAGCCCAGGATGGACTGAGCACAGACTTGGTGCCACCTTGTCTACTCGTAGCTCCTTTCAATCTTCTCCTGTCCCCACCTGTAGCAGACTCAGCACAGCAAACAGATGAATGCTGGAGGTTTTAGTTTTATTTTCTCTCTGAAATTTTAGGAATATTCCTTTCCATTTTAAATTTAATTTAATTAATTAATTTTTATGTGGTGCTGAAAATCAATCACACCCAGTGCCTCATACATGGTAGGCAAGAGCTCTACCACTGAGCTACAACCCCAACTCTACTCCTTTCTTTTAATTAACCCATCAACTATATTTCATGACACAAATTTGAAATACAAACCAATATCCATATTCTGTTTTTCAATAGCAAAGGTAGCAGCCGCTCAGGGCAACATAAAGCTAAATAAGGAATGGAGACATCCCAGCCCCATATCTGCTACATAGGAAAGTTGACAGAGGAAGAGAACAGGACAGTGTGGGTAGGGGTCTTGATGCACAGGAATGGGCTGGTTTCCCCATTTTCTCACACTATTATGATAGGAATACAGACTTTAGGTATAGTTAGGTGCCAGTTGCTAAAGGAGAAGTCAGGACCTCTTGAAGTCACTGTAGGGAGCAGCAAGAAAACGGAACAAATTCTGTATCGCTCAGTTGCACAGAGGCAGCTCTCTTACACTGTAAAAGAAAGTAATACGAACAAGTTCATATCAGTCACTGTAAGTGGAAACATACTGAATAACCCATTAAACACTCAGAATGTCAAAAATCCAGAGAGTCCATATACACCCTATACACTCATGTGCCAACTCCTCTGTCTCTTCAGGCCCTCCAAAGTCTCACTTTTAAGTGGTGAGGGACACATTAGAGCCCTGTACACTGTCATTGCCTGAGCAAAATAAAAACAAAACCTAGTCAGAGTCCAGAGGAGATGTAGCTAATGGAATTATGGGATGGATCAGCTCTGCTATGGCTCCCCTCTACACTACCCCAAAGGTCTCAAGGATCACTGTTCATCATACTTAAGGCAGCTGAAGCATAGGTGCCTTTTTTTACTTCTGTGGAAAGGAAATTTATCAAGTGAGAAAACAAGTGGGAAACAGGTCTGAGAGGTGCCCCGTAGTCCTGGTCACTGGGTATGTGTCCAGAACTGTGACTGCAGATGTAGGGAAGGATCATCAGAAGAAAGGAGAAGTGATAGATGGAGCCAACTGCTCTCTTGGAGGTCTGCGCTCAGCAGGGAAGTTCCCCTGGCCTCTAAATGCTGGGAATCAGGGCCCCATCACCACAAAAACCAGGGAGATAAAACTATCTTTTATTTTCTAAGAACTTTAAAAATATAAAAGGATCTAGGCTGGGTAAGTACATGTGTAGATATCACTTCCAATTAACAAGGTAGGCACACTTTCTACCAGGTACTCGAAACCACTAGTAGGACAAAAAATTCAGCCCTGCACTTTTCCTACCTGTGTTTTTCTTCTTCCATAAGACACAAGCAACCACAGCTACAAGGAGGACCAGGCCAGTAACAATTCCCATCATGGGGATGGTGAGCTGAAAGGGTGGCTCTGGGAAGGGAAGGGAAGTTAGGTGAGGAGCCTGACCACCAGCTCTCAGTCCTCCCCCTATTGAGGGTCTCCAGAAAGCCTCCTGCTTTCCTGACAACAGGCTCTGGGCCCTCACCCCCTCCTTACCCCATCTCAGGACGAGGGGCTCAGGCAGCCCCTCATGATGCACATGGCATGTGTATCTCTGCTTCTCTCCAGCAGGTTTTTACCTCCACAGCTGCCCATTTCTGGAAGTTTCCATCCCCTGCAGACCTGGCCTCCACAAGTTCCATGTCCTGGGTCTGGTCCTCTCCACCTCATTGCCAGTTCAGAGTGATCTTCTTAGGGTAGAAGCTAAGAGCCCAACACCTCAGAGTGATGTGTCCTCAAGGGCTAGGGTGGTGAGTCACATGTGTCTTTGGGGAGGGGGGGTCTGAGAGGAAGAATATGGAAATTTAAACATTTTTGCATTACATACTCCTAGGCCACTGATTCAAGCATCTGGTATAATCTCCTTTTTTTTTTTTTTTTTAAGGTCTAGAATCAGACTGAGACAAACCAGTGTAAGACACTTCTGGTGTCTGACCGGGACTTAAGGTTCTGATCTGCATGGAGACTTAGAGATGTGGAAGATCTGGAGTCACACTTCCAAAGACACTATGCAGGAACAGACCAGACAGTGTGTCCCCGGTGCCAAGACTGCTGCCAGGGAACTGTGGTCAGTTATTTATTGTCCCACCAGTCAGGGAGAGACAGATCCCCTACATGTCCTCAGAGAAAGCCGGCTTCAGTTCCTCTCTAGTACAGCACCTGGGAATCCAGGCCCACTCACTTTTCTCTGGACAAGAGGGAAGAGTGGGTGCCATTTCCCCCCCCCCCTCCTGTGGGAAGTGGGGGAAGGAGATCGCGCAGGTGTCCCACAGCCCCTCATACCTAACCGCTACAGTGTCTCCTTCCCGATCTCCAGATATCTAAGGAGCCACTCCGCACAGGCGCCCTCCAGGTAGGCCTTGCTGGGCTCTGCATCACCGGCCGCCTCCCACTTGGCGCTGGTTGATCTGAGCTGCAGCATCTGCTGCAGTCCAGGAGCGCAGGTCCTCACTCAGGGTGATGTAATCCTTGCCATCACAGGCTTACCGCTCATACCCTGGAGGAGACGCCCATCTGGCCCCACGTCGCAGTCCTAAGAACTCTGGAATGTGTGAGAGCCTGTCCCCTCATTCAGCGATCAGCCCAGTCCCCACCCTGCCCACCTCGCAGGTTCCCCCNTGACCGACCCCCCCACCCCTCGGCCTGGAGGATGGGGTGTGTGGGGGGGCGACACCCGCCTTCCCCAGAACACGGGGCCCACCCGCGGGTCCCACTGCCTTGGAGTAAACCGTAGCCCAGGGAATCCGGACGACTGAGAACCGACCGTCAGGGACATGAGGGATCGCGGTCCTAGGGACACTCACCGCCCTCGCTCTGGTCGTAGTGGCAGCGCAGGTTATTCAAGTTCACTCGTTCAATCTGTGCGGCGTTCTTGGCTTTCTGTGTGTTCCTAACCCAATAATCCGACCCCTCCTGCTCTATCCACGGCGCCCGCGGCTCCTCCCTGGGATTCTCAGCGTCGCTGTCCAAGCGCACGAACTGCGTGTGGTCCACGTAGCCCACGGAGATGAAGCGGGGCTCCCCGTGGCCGGGCCGGGACACCGAGGTGTCGAAATGCCTCAAGGAGTGGGAGCCTGGGGGCGGGAGTGGCTCAGACCTGTGCGATCCTTCTCAGGGCATCCAACCCAGGTCCCAGGTTGACTACACCAGGCGGAGAGGAGCGGCCTCCAGGGTCTAAGATGGCGGTGGGATGCTGGAGGGAGGGGCTGAGGGGCGGGGAGGAGGGTCAGGAAGAGTCGCGCCAAGCCGGGGAGAGTCTGGGTCAATACTGGCATGGACACGGCGTCCTAGGCTTCCTCGGGGTCTCGCAAGCTCACAGGACAGGCGATCCTGTTGCTCCTCTGGCTCAAGAGTCCATTTCCCTCCCGATCCTGCACGCACCCGACCAGGTCTCTGTCAGGTCCAGGTATCCCAAGATCAGCAGGAGCAGGGTTCCGGGCTCCATCACTCCCATCCTGCAGCTTGGTGGATTCTAAGTCCAGGCCGGTGGGTGGGAACTTTAAAACCGAACCATGGAGAAGGTGATTGGCTTCTCTAGGAGCCCGACACCGAATGGAAGTGAGAACTGGGGCCGCATCGGCAGTCTCTGCAGAATACCTGGCCCAGGTTGGGAGAAGGAGAAGTGCAACTAGGGAGAAGGGGAATCCCCAGTGCTCTGAGTCCTCATCCCAGGCCCCTTGAGAGCCATAAATGGGGACCTGAGACTTTGCCCCAAACACTCTTTTATACCAGTCGCTCTAAGTCATACAGTACCCCTGATTCGTGCCTCAGCGAGTAAATAGTCCTCTGAAACATTTTGGTTTCAGGATCTTCATAGGCTGTTAAAGTGTAGTGTGCACTCCAGAGGTAATCGTGTTTATGTGGATTATGTCTATCAATATTTGCCATATTAGAAATTAATTCCATTTTAAAGATATTTATTCCTTCAGAGTATTAATAACTAATTTCATGTTAACAGAAATAATAATTTCAAAGAGAAATAATTTTTCAAAAAAAGGTTTAATTGGAAGACTGGATCATTTTACTGTCTACAGTTTTGAAAGTCCTTCTTCTCATTAGAAAACTGCTAATTTTAAAGTTGATTTTAAAATATCTTCTGTATTTAACCTGTGATTTTGGTTGAAATGAAAAAAATGCAGCCTCAGAGAAATATCTAGAAAGAATGTTTTTAATAACATTTTCAATAACTATGGCTATTTGTGTTTGATACTTCATTAAAATGAAACAAGTGTTAGCTTCCTAAAAGTTCTTTGCCATATGGATCCTGAAACATTATCATTGAAGAGTTCATATTCTGTTGCATTAAAGTCTGTGGGTGTACCATGCATATTGAATGAATCTTGTGCTAATGCATGATATTTTTGAAACTCATGCACTGTTTATCCAAGTTATATAGACCTCTAGTGTTAACACATGTAAGTGCAAATAATCAAGAGCTCATATGTTGGTATTACTACAGATTTCACCAGAAAGTGCTATAGGTACTTGGGAGTCTGTCAAGTTGATAGTGGTGAATCAGCTTCTCCCAGATTCTGATTTTCTCTTGAAAGCATGCATTTTATCATTGAATATATAGGTGTCAGTGGATTATCTCAAAGGGACAGGATGAGTTCATTTTTTTTAGAATGTTGGCCAAATATTAAAGTCTATGGAATAGTTTCTCTATCAATTATTCCTTTACACAGGAATAGTATTCCAAAAAATGGGGCAGATACAATTCACCAAATGGCTTTTGTTGACACAAACACCCTACTTTTAAATGTAGCAGATGTGCTTTATGTGTACTTCCCATTCTGTCAAATAAGCATTTTTGAAATGTGGACTCTGGAATGGAGATTTAATAAAGTTCATGATTTTTAACACTTCAACCAGGACATGTTTCAGTGAACTGGCATGTTTTCCTTTTTGCAGTTAAAAGGTGCTCAAAAATACATTAACTACTATCAAACACTGGTACCTTAGCTTCCATTTTGCCAAGGTTTATTTTGATATAAATAATGTTTTAGTGACATTATAAAAATATCTTTGATCATATGGAGATTGTGCAATAATCTGAGCACCTCCAAGGTTCCACAGATTACACTTTGAGGACTGATACTCTGAGTAAACTGTAGAGAGCTCCCAACTGGCACCATCTTCTCTGCTTAATCCACTACCTCTATTACTAATAATTACTAAAAAATGTAAAAAGATACAATATTTGTGAACAAATAATGGAATTTTGCACAATTATATGCAGAAAGAAAGAGAACTTCTTAGAAATTAAAAACTGATCACAGATATTAATAATTCTATAGTTGATTATGACAATTAAAGTAGTATCGGAAAAAAAATGTAGTACAATTGGAAAAGTAATGATAAGGAAGACAGAAGAACTCTAAGAACACAGGCTATCAATAAAGGATTTCCAATAATTGAACAATATGGATCCCAAAATATTGAGAATAAGGAATGATTTTAAAATCTCAAGGAATTTTCTCAGCATTTAGAGTCATGAAAAATTACACTTGAATGTCCCAAAACAAATGAAAACAGACCCATGCCAAGATAAGTTACAGTGAAATTTCAGAAAGTAAGTAGAAAATAAGATACCCTGAACATTTCAAGAGGCAGGAAAAATAGCTATGAACATTCAAAAATGTTGAAGCGATATCATGTGCATTCCAAGTAAACATATTTTCAACACAGAATTCTGTACTAAGTTGAAGTTGAACAGAGACCTAGGGTGTCCTAAAGACATTTCAGACGTTTAAGGTTTCAATATTTTCTGTTCCATGTTCCTATAGGATATGGCTAAATGATGTGAGAAACAAAAATGATGGGGAAAGCCAAGAAAAGGGGATATGTGAAATGTAGGTAATAGGGGGGGCCAGCACAAGAGAGGTAAACCAAGTGTTCCCCCATGAGGTGAAGGATATCCAGGAAGTCAACCTCACCCCAGATATGCTGGCATCCAGTCCAGGTTCCAGCAGGGTTGAGGGCTCTAGGACAGGTGTCTTCATAAAGTCCAAGATGATGGAATCCTGGATATGCTTGAATGTACTCAAGGAGACTATTTTAGTCTATTTGGCTACTCTAACAAAACACCATATATTGAGTAAATTATGAAGAACAGAAATTTATTTTCTCACTGTGATTAAAGTTGGGAAGTTCAAGGTCAAGGCTCTGGCAATTGGCTAGGGACCTCTTGCTGTTTCTTCGAGAGGTAGACCGTTAAGCGCAAAGAGAGGACAAAAAAAAGCAGCATGGGCCAAGATAATAGTATTGATCTATTTAGGAGAGCCAAGACCCTCATGACTCACCCATCTCCCATTAGGTCCCATCTCCCAACACCACCACATTGAAGATCAAGTTTGTATCACATGAACTTTGGGGCATACATTCAAACCATAACAGAGACCCTAGGGGAGAGTTTGGGAAAGTTCCAGTCATGAGTACAAGAGACACTAAACAAATGAAGGAAGAACACTTTTTTAGCTGCAGGTAAGTTTAAATTTTGTTCAAGGAAACAATGTAATCATATCCACAAGCCTAATTGTAACATTTGCATAATCAGAATAAGGTAAGCAACACTGGTGTCAACAAAATTATAAAATGAGAGGATAGGGTCATGTGAATGGACACTGTCCACTAAAAGTGCAACTTGAAACTGAAAAACTAAGAAGGACCCTTATTTTTTTTTACTGATTTTATTTTTTTTAAATACATGACAACAGTGGAATGCATTACAATCCTTATTACATATATAGAGCACAGTTTTTTGTATCTCTGTATATAAAGTGTGTTCATGTCGATTTATGCCATTATACATGTACTTTTTTTTGCATTACAATTCTTAATACACATGTATACCACAATTTTTCATATCTCTGTTTGTATATATAAGATATGTTGACACCCAATTCAAGTCTTCCTATATGTGCTTTGTATAATGACGATCACATTCCACCATCTTTGCTAATCCCCTTCCCCCTCTCTTTCCCTCCCACTCCTCTTCCCTATCTAGAATTAATCTAATCCTTTCATGCTCTCCCTCCCTATCCCACTATGAGTCACCCCCTTTATATTAGAAAAAACATTTGGCATTTGTTTTTTGGGGATTGTCTGACTTCACTTAGCATTATCTTCTCCACCACCATCCATTTACCTGCAAATGCCATGATTTTTTTTAATGCTGAGTAATATTCCATTGTGTATAAATGCCACATTTTTTATCCATTCATCCACTAAAGGACATCTAGGTTGACTCCACAGTTTAGCTATTGTGAATTGTGCTGCTATAAAAATTGATGTGGCTGTGTCCCTGTAGTATGCTGTGTTTTAAATCCTTTGGGTATAGTCCAAGAAGAGGAATAGCTGGGTCAAATGGTGGTTCCATTCCCAGATTTCCAGGGAATCTCCATATTACTTTCCAAATTGGCTGCACCAATTTGCAGTCCCAGCAGCAATGTATGAGTGTACCTTTTTCCCCACATCCTTGCCAACACTTGTTGTTGTTTGTCTTCATAATAGCTGCCATTATGACTGGAGTGAGATGATATCTTAGAGTAGTTTTGATTTGCTTTTCTCTGATTGTTAGAGATGATGATCATTTTTAAAAAATATTTATTTTTTTAGTTGTAGTTTGATACAATACCTTTTATTTATTTATGTATTTATTTATTTTAATGTGGTGCTGAGGATCGAACCCAGGGTCTGGCACATGTGAGGCGAGCGCTCTAATGCTGAGCCACAACCCCAGCCCAATGAGTATTTTTTTCATATATTTGTTGATCTGTGGGAGACCAACCTTACATGTGACTGAGTCATACTCCCTGGCTGGGTGCTGAGGCATTCAGCCACAGAAATGTGGCAGAGCTTTACCCACCCTTCTTGAGTTCGAGGGTCAGTGTCTCCTGCATGAGTGTGTCTTGCTAAGCCCCATGGGTGAAGCTATACTCACCTGTTCCTTTGTAATATAACCCCTTGCCCTGTTTAGGGTAGAATCTTCCATGGAAGTGCCTTGTGTGTGTCCCCTTCTCTTACTGTGCCCTTGGGTGTGGCCTACCTAGATGTCAGTCAACCTGCTGACAGTGGACATCATGAAGATAGACTCAGCCCCCTGAAATCTGACCCCTTGCCTCATTTAAATAGCTTCTCCTCAATAAAAGAGGTCAGTGTATGTGACCCTTACTGTGGACCTTTACGATCAGAGGAGCCGTCACAGCGACCCCAAAGAAAAAGATATTTGTGTCTCTTGTGTGGTTATTTTGTGCAGCCCAATTAGCCCAGTTTAACTAGAGTGACCCCTGAGCTTTTTAGTCTCGAGAACAGAAACCCAGAATAGACACTTCTGAGAGGTGTCTATTCAGGTCCTTGGCCCATTTATTGACTGGATTATTTGTTTGTTTTTGTTTGTTTGTTTGTTTGTTTGGTGCTTAGAGAAGGACCCCTATTATAATTTTATTTATTGGTGTGGAGGTAACAGTAAAAGCAACAGGTGAAAGAAGTAAAGCAGGCTGCCTCTGAGGATCAAGAAATAGGACTGCATGGAAGATTGAGGTTATTTGTCTTTATACCTAGACTTATGGAAGCATTTGACCTTTCAAATGCTTTCCTTGTTTCACTAGGAAAAATATCAATGTTTAAATAGACAATATGAGAGAAGGGACTCAGACATCATTCTATAATATGTATCAGAGAAATAGGGCACTAAGTGGAAGGAGACATAAGATCAGGTGGTGGATTTCTATGCAGGGCTTTTGTTTTTTATGCCGAGTTCAGTTGTATTGGTTTTAATGGGGGATATTGCAGTATGATTGAAGGCAGGAACCATTGTGATCTTGTGTGGAAGGTGATGATGCAGGGGAGGAAGGGACAATCTTGTTTCCAAGTGCAGAGATGGCCTCAGCAAGAGCAACAGACTTCCATCATTGATACGGCTGGTTATCAGAGTCCTGCTTCCCCACATGTTGAAGTTTGAACATTAGAGAAGCACACTGAGGCAAGCATATGAAGCAGGGTTTATTTAAAAAGGGGTAACATAGACTTCTCCCACGAGGAAGAAGGAAATCATGGTTCCCAAGAAACAAGGTGTTCTGCCCTTTTTATATGTCCTATAGGCTTCCTTTTTTCTCCTGCCTTCCTCCCTTATCTTTCTCCTTCCCACATAGGTGACTAGGCCCAGGAATGCTTGGTGGGAGGGCCAAAAGGTGGGAAATAGGTGGGCTGAAGGGGGAAGGGCCGGATGGAGTAGACGAGGACATATTAACAACCTTATAGCTCCCTGTAGGGAGGGGAAATTCATGGGACAGGTTACCTTGGCAACAGGTTGGGGGACAGTCTCCAACTTCCCAGACTCACTCAAAATTGGCCTCCTTGACCCGACCTGACTCGGTTTACCTCGGTTTACCTATCTACGGTGACAGCCTGTCTAATTCTGGTTTCATCATCACTGGTGGGAAGATGGAGGAGACAGTTTTCAGGCATGGATATGTGATGGGATTATGATGCAGTTCTTTCTTAAATTCTATTTTTTTTTTTTTTTTAGTGAAAAGCGAAAGGATTTTATCCTCTAGTTGTAAGAAGTGGGGAAATAATGGAAGGAGACAAATAGAGGAGGATGGTATGAACACGAGGTTAAGAGAGTAATACTATTAAATGGGCCCTCTGTGCTGGCCCTCCTTTCTTTCTTTCTTTCTTTCTTTCTTTCTTTCTTTCTTTTTTACATTTGAATCAGATGGGATATAATTTCTCACTTTTCTGAGTGTACAGGTTGCAGAATCACATTGATCATGCAGTCACATATACACACACAGTAATAATAATGTCTGTTTCATTCTACTATCCTTCCTATCTCCCTAACCCCTCCCCTCCCCTCCCATCACTTCTCTCTACCTAATCTAGGGAAATGCTATTCCTTTTTTTTTTTCTCACATCTTCATATATGTATTTTGTATAACAGTGAGGGTCTCCTTCCACCATCCATGCAATTCCCTTTCTCCCTCCCTTTCCTTCCCACCCCTCTTCCCTATGTAGAGGTAATCTTCTTCCCATGCTTCCACATGCTTTCTTTGCCAAAAAGCAATCTGCCTGTGTAACCCTGCCTGGCCTGAGGGAGTGGAAAATGCCACATTCCTCAACAAACTGAGGCAGGGGATGAAGATCAGGCAGCCAGTGTAGGTATGAGGGGGTGGGTTGAGAGAGGATGAGGATTGGTTATCACTGGTCATCAAAGAGAGGACAATGCATGTTAATCTCTGTGGTCATGCTCCTGGGCACTCTGGGTTGCTAACAATTAACCTCCATGTCCCTGCTCTTAGGCACATGCATGGAGAAGAAAGAGAAGGTAATAATTAAAAAGGGTTCTGGGGATTGTAACTCTGAGGTTGTTGCTCAGTGGTAGAACACTTGCCTCCCACATGTTAAGTCACTGGGTTTGATCCTCAGCACCACATAAAAATAAATTTAAAAAATGTAGATATTGTCTCCATGTATAAATAAAATTTTTTTTAAAAAAGGGTTCTGGGATCCATTAAAGGGCAAGGCACACCCTCTCCTGTGGACATCAACCTCTGGGGCCCCTCCTCTTCAGAGAAGTCTGTCTCTACCACTTTCTTAAATAAAACTTGTTTTCTATGCTTGCCTCAGCATTTCTCACATGTTTAATCTTCAACACTAGGGAACAAGGACCAGGTCCTGATCTCCAAGACCAGTATCAGCTTGGGAACTCATCACTGAGGTAAGCTCCTCCATAACTTATGTCTTTCTGAGTTGCATCTTTCTGTATCTTTCTTTTTTTTTTTTTTTCCGGAGGACAATTTTGGGTACCTATCAGCCTTTAAATGCAATCAGTACAACCTGCCAATCTTAAAACTCAGGTGAAAGATTTCATGGTTTTGTATGGTTCCTATTCACCTTACCGGTGGGTCAGGCATGTTGGGCTCTGCAAAGGCCAGTTCCTACCCTCCTATCCTGGCTTGGAGCATGTCTGGTGCTAGTAGATAGTGGCTCCTTAACCATGGTTTACCTTTGGATGAAAAGAATTGAGCAAAGGAGGGAAGCAGCTGAGAGATTCTGGCCAGGAGGCCACTTCCTGGTGAATCTCAAAAGCTTCTCCCCTGATCCCATCTCCTGACAGCCTTCTGGGTATCCTGTGGTGACCAATCGATTAGGCAGTGCTAAGCAAATGTCCCAATGACATATATGCCTCTGTATGAGTCTACTACACTTTCATTCTCCACCCCCACACCCCCACATTGAGAGAAGGACATTTTACATGAAATGGTTCCTAAGGGAAAGCCTGGGTCTTTCCATTGACCTCTTCCTTTTTCCTCTGGTAAAAGGCACTAGACATCCTCCTCGCCCTCTGGAGATTTCTTTGGCCCACAGAAAGTGTAAGCTGTTTATTGCAGCCTTTACCCCTAATGGCTCTGGCCTTGCACAGACCTCTTGGATCTTGCTTAATAGAGGGAGATTTAGGGTATCACACTTAGAAGTTTTACAGTGGCTAGGAGGAGACCAGTAAATGCCACCAAGTCTAAATCCTGCAGGGTCTTTAACATGTAGCAAACAGAGACACTTGCATTCTAGCTGCTGATGCAGCAATAGATTCAGGAGAAAATGGGAAATGACACATGAGTTTTCTGACCATCAGAAGCTCATTAGGGAGCCCTAACAAAGTGGACACTTTCTCTGGCATAGGTGCCTGAGTTCTGTTTTCTCATATTCAGATAGGAGCTTTGATCTCAACAGTTATGCCAAGTTCACCACTAGCCTGCACACTGAAAAATTGGGTCAAGTTTAACCCACAAATGCCCCCCAAAAAAGCACCTTATTTTCTTCTGCTGCCAAGCATGGCATCAATACTAACCCTCTGATGGAGAATCATGGCCATCAGAGAGAAATATAAATTTAATACCATTCTACAGCTTGGCCTGTTTTATAAAAAGGAAGGAAAATAGTTTGAAGTTCCTATATGGAAGCCTAAGGGAAAAACCAAATTGTGCCAAAAATGTAAATCAGATTTAGCTGTGATCCTCCATTCTGAGTGAGGTCCAATTCCTGCCCTGCCCCCAAAAGTTTATTAACTAATGGTAGTCTCAATACAGACAGACCAAGATTTGTTACAAGAAAGGAATCTAAGGGTTTCATTGTCTCCCAGAGAAACAAGTCACAAGTAAGGATAGATAATCCCCACAGAGGGCTGCATATTATCATGGCCACCCATGAAGGAGGGGAAGAGTTATTACTACACTGAGTAAGGCAGAAGTTAAATCCAGAGGATATCCACATGTGGAAGAATGAAACTAGTTCTCGATCTTTCACCCTGCACAAAAATCAAATGAAAGTGGATTAAAGACCTATAAATTAGAACAGAAGCACTTCAACTACTAGAAGAAAACAGGTCAACACTCCAGCATGCTGGCTGAGGCCTCAGCTTCCTTAATAATACACCTAAAGCTCAAGAAATAAAAAACAAGGATGAACAAGAGCCATAAAATCAAAAAGATTTTGCACAGCAAAAGAAAAAATTAAAAGTATAAAGAGAGAATATATGGGATGGGAGAAAACCTTTGCAAGATACTGTTCTGACAGGGGATTAATATCCAGAATATATAAAGAACTCAAAACACTTGAAAGTAGGAAATAAAATATCCCAGTCAATAAATGAGCAAAAGAATAAACAGATATTTCTCAAGAGAAGAAATACAAATGGCAACAAATATATGTATGTGTATTTGACAATATATATATTACATATGTATGTATACATATATTTTATATATGTGTGTGTGAGTGTGTGTGTGTGTGTGTGTGTGTATATATATATATATATATATATTTATATTTATATATTTATATATCAGAAAAATACAAATCAAAACTGCACTGAGATTTCATCTCATGCCAGTAAGAATGGGAGTCATCAAGGATATGAATAACAATAAATGCTGGAAAGGATGCAGAGGCCAGGGGGAAGATACACTTAAAATGTTGGTGGGACTACAAATTACCAACAACCACTTTGGAAGTCAGTTATGGAAATTCCTCAAAAGACTAGGAATAGCACCAACATATGAACCAACTTTCTGACTCCTTGGAATTTATCCAAAAGAATAGGAACATCATACTGTATTGAAACATGCATGTCAATGTTTATATCAGCACAATTCACAATAGCCAAGTTACAGAACCAGCCTAGGTGTGTGTCATATATGAATGGACACAAAATGTGCTATGTATACATAATTGATATTTATTCGGGCATAAAGAAAAATGATGTTATTTGTTAATAAATGGATAGAACTGGAGAATATCATGCCAAATGAAATAAACCAGACTCAGAAAATCAAGGAGTGAAAGTTTTCTTTCATATGTACAAGAGGAAAATAAACAGAATAAAAAGGAATCTCATGAAAATAGAAGGGGAGATGAATAGAGTAGAAAAGGGGGATTGAGAGGAAGGGAGGAGGGGCGGACATGGGGAAGTACAAGGAACAAAATCTACCAAAATATGCTCTGTCCATGTGCAGGCATTCCACAATGAATCTTGCTTTCATATATAAGTATAATGAACTAAGTTAAAATAACAATAGAAGAGAGACAATAGAGCAAGAGGATCAGGAAAAAGGAGGAGGAGAGGGAAAGGGGAGATCGAGGGTAATGAGATTGATCAAGTTATGAACATATATAATTGTGATATAATGTATACCACTATTATGTATAATTTTAATACACCAATAAAAAAGTAAATTGTTAAGCAATTTCATCATTGTGCAAGCATCCTAAAGTGTATTTTCACAAACCGAGATGGCATAGCCTATGACACACCTAGTCTTCGTCCATGATCAGGACATGATGTGTCAATGGTGTCACAAGTGTAAGGGATGATTATGGCATCTACTTTTGAAAATAGAATTGTTTGTGCAGGTTTCATGCACAAACAATAAAATTCAGAGGTAAAAATACACAAAGGTAAGTTATTTATGGTGCTCCCCTCTCCCAAAATCATCCCTTGTCCCTTGGGTCATCCACCTAGAAACCATCTCAGATAGTAATGTCTCACCTCTATTGCCTAAAAACAAAAAGTCCATCATTATTGTTTTCTTGGTAAAGGCCACAGACTGGGATATAATATTTGCAAATGACATATCTTATAAAAGATTTATATCTAGACTATAGAAGGGATCCCCTACAAACTGATCAGTAAAGAAAAAGCCCCATTCAAAGAGGGGCAAAACAGCTGGGCTGGGTAGTGCTACCCTATAATGCCAGATACTGAGGAGGCTGAGGTAGGAGGATTACATTATCAAAGTCAGCCTAAGCAACTTCTCAAGGCCCTAACTAACTTGGCCAGATCCTGTCTCAAAACTATGGGTTAAAAGTAAATTAAAAAAAAAAAGGCTGTGTATGTTAAATATCCTGGGTTAAGTCTCTGGTACCAAAAAAAATTGTTTTAAAATAAAATGGGCAAAACAAATTAAATTGTTACTTCATGTGCCTGAATAAATATGCAAAATTCATGCACCAACCATAAATTAGGGGAAAATGTACAAAAGTCTGAAAAGACACTTCTCCAAGGAAGATTTACTGATGACATATAATTTCATGAAAAGGTGTATGAAGGGAAATTAGGGAAATGCAAATTCAAACAAAAATATACATTTACACACATATTTGTGTAAAATTAAGAATAAAACAATGCAACATGCTGATGATGACCCAGAGCAACAAGAACACTCGTTCATTGCAGGCAGGAATGCAAAATGTTGCAACAAAGATGGGAGATATTTGATCTTTTCCTGTAGAACTAAACAGACTTGCTGTACAACCCAGTGATCATGCTCCTAGGTCTTTATCCATCTAATTTGAATAACATGCTCAAATAAAAACCTGCAAGCAATGTTTATAGCAGAGCATCTCATAAGTCTAGGCTTCACATAGTGACTTCCAAAGACTTCCATATGGAAAAGGGGAACTCAGAAAAAGACCATCTCAGGGAGAAATATGGGAAACTCCAACTTGGCTAGGTGAAGAAAGTTCACAGCATTGGGATGAGTCAAGAGGGCAGTGCCCTTGACATTCTGTGTTGAATAGCATTTCAGCTCTGTGGTCTCCCCAATCCTATAGCCCAGCCAACCAAACTCAAGTCAAGGGTCATTCAAAATTAAGGTCATCAAAATACCAAGGTCATCAAAAGGGAGGAAAATCAAAGAAAGTGTCACAGTGGAGGAGCCTTAAGAAGATATTATTGGAACTAAATGCAGTGTGCTCTTCTAGTTTGCCTCCTGGAACAGAAAAGGGTCATCAATAGAAACTAATGAAATCCACATCCTCACCAACACTTATTGTTGTTTGTCTTCATAATAGCTGCCATTCTGACTGGAGTGAGATGAAATCTTAGAGTAGTTTTGATTTGCATTTCTCTAATTGCTAGCGATGATGAACATTTTTTCATATATTTGTTGATTGATTGTATATCCTCTTCTGAGAAGTGTCTGTTCAGGTCCATGGCCCATTTATGGATTGGATTATTTGGGGTTTTTTTTGGTACTTAGCTTTTTGAGTTCTTTATATACCCAGAGATTATTGCTCTATCTGATGTGTGAGGGGTAAAAATTTGCTCCCAAGATATAGGCTCCCTATTCACCTCACAGATAGTTTCTTTTGCTGAGAAGAAATTTTTTAGTTTGAGTCCATCCCATTTATTGATTCTTTATTTTAATTCTGTGCCAAAGGAGTCTTATTAAGAAAGTTGGGGCCTCATATATTGCTGGTGGGACTGCAAATTGATGCAGCCAATATGGAAAGCAGTATGGAGATTTCTTGGAAAACTGGGAATGGAACCACCATGTGCGTGGACCTATTCCAGGTAACCGGGATACACCAAAGAAAGCCTTGGCAAAAATTGCTGCCCTGGTGGAATTTACCTTCAGATGGAAAACTCAAACATCACATAAAAATGTACCTGAAGTAAAAATTAGGAGTGATGAAAAATAGAATGATTTGAAGAAAAACTTGAAGGCAGGAAAGATGAGGGAGATGGTTGTAATCTTCATAATTATCCTCAGCATTGGCTTTACTGAGAGATGATATTGAGCTTAGTCCTGAAGGAAGAGAGTTAAAGATCCCTTGGGTTACAATAAGAAATCCTCATTGGGGGTGGAACCAAAATAAAGTCAAGTAAGCAGGAGTAGGAAGGCAAAACTTCAACTGGAACTTCATCCAAAGGGATGACAGGACTTCCACTGGAGGGAGGAATCACGGATTGAGGGACCAGCGGCTCTCTGAGCAAAGGAAGATGGAAACTTTTATTTATTTTCTGTGGGGTTGGGGGACTAGAGTCTGGTAGTTTCCACAAGCCAGGGGAGCACAGTTCCAAAAGATGTTTCTTCTTGCATGAGACTCAGAGCACCAAATGGCCATGGTCACCTTGTACTCTTGTAGCTGGTGCCATTGTTCTGTGTCAACATCCAGGCCTTGTGGATCATTCTGGGCCTTCTGATAGGACTGAAGAACTTTATGTGTTGGAACTGCCATAGCTGCTGAAAAAGCACAAAAGTTGGGGAGAAGAAAACTCATCCCAGCTCCAATGGGCAGAGCTGAGTAGACTCTGAGATAAATTGGAAAATTGGGAATGGAACCACCATGTGCCATTCATCCCATCCCAGTCATCCATAAAATATTTTCAGGCCCAAGTGAAGAATTGGTTCTCTTCAGCTAAAGTGGCCCTCAAGATCCTGAAAATAACCTAGGTAACCATTATCATAATTTACACTTCAGATAAATTATCCTCAGTAAAGTTGTAGGAAACTAATAATATATTGATCAGTTGTGTTATTGCCAAATTTAATTAACTTTAACTAGTCTAAGAACATGTCTAAGCTACAGAGTTTATATAGGCTTTTCACCAGTAACAATTTCACTTTGTGCAAACATTCTGCTTCTGTGGTTTTTATCAGTATCTCATGATGGATCAGTTGGAAGAACATAGGGCAGAGAGGCAACATGCCATGTGACAAAGGGTGATAAATTACTGCACCCAGGGATTTATTTCATGTCCCCTCCTTTTGTCCCACCATGATGGTTTCTGATTGTCTCACTTACTGAGAGGAAGAGTGCTCTAAGACCACTCTGCACATCCCAGATTCTACTGGGGAAACCCTCAGGCTGCATCAGGAATAGGGGTGGGCTGACATCAAGGAGTACTTCCTGTCTGTGATTCTGGGTATCTGAGTTCATGGATCTCATCACTGCTTCCCATTTCTCCCTCATGGAGACCTTCTGAGGTCGTAAAGTTTGGGGGAGGTTGATGTCCCTGGTGTGTGGAGGAAGGAAGGGAGAGGAAGCAGCAAGCTGAGGTGAGATCCCAACCCCACTCCCTCTCGGTGCTCTTCCTCTCCTGCATCCATAGTTTGAGGTGTGAGTCTGATATGTTCAGCAAATCTAGAGGACAGTCACCACATGGCAGGATGTGAAATGGAGGACTTTCTAACCCCAGATTCTCAAAACAATAATGTCTGGAAAAGATAAGCATGAAAACAATGTAAAGACATTTAATCGAAATCAAATCTCTCGTTATTATTGTTGTTATTCTTCTCTTGTGTGAGTTACCAGTTAGCATTCTTTTCTTTCATGTGAAGAACTTCATTTCAAATTACTTGTGGCGAAGAATTGCTTGCACAGATCCTGTCAATTTTATTTATTGAAAAGTGAATTTATATTGCCTTCTTTTCTCATTTTTGTTTATTAAGATATTTAAGTGAAATACAATCCACTAATCTGGAAGCAAATTTACATGAATATTGGTGATTGTTTATCCTGTCATCACCATCAAGATGTGCTCTTACCAACCCTGGCCCTAAAAGCTTCCTGACACCCCTTTGTGACCCAGCCCAGGGTGACCACTGATCTTCTTTGTAACAGTAATTTCAAATATTTAGAATTTCATATGCATTTAATCATGTAGTATGTAGTCTTGTATAGCACAAGATTTTTAAGCTTCATTCATGTTTTGTGCATATTAATGTTCTATTTGTGTTATTGCTACTAAAAGCTATTTATCCATTGGTTTATCTACTGAAAAGTCTGTAAACAAATGGGTTATTGCCACTTTGGATCCAGTATAAATATAAACTATAAATAAACTCACTATGAACATTTGAATGTAAGTCTGTTTAGACATTTTTCTCTTTTTTTTTTTTTTTTTTTTGGATAAATGACTAAGAATGGGGTTGTTAGGTCATATGGTAGTATATGTTTAATTGTATCAGAGATTGTGATACTGTTTTACAAATGGGGATTATTTTTTGACTTTTCTCACAGCAATGCATGAGATTTCCGTGTCTTTTTGCCACGTAATATTTTGACAAGTGTTTTAAATGTTATCCATTCTAGTTGATGTGAGGTGGTAGCTTGTTGTTGTAATTCACATTTCTTTGTTGACTGGTAATGGTGAGCATCTTTTCAAGTACTTACTAGTGACTTGCATAGCTTCTCCTGTGAACTATTTTTTGCCTCTGTGGAGGAAAGGGTTGTCTTATTAGTGAATTGTAAATGTTCCCCATCTATTCTGGATATTGGCCTTCTTTCCAATATATGTCTTACAACATTTCTCTGCCTTCCTGTAGTTTTCATTTTTTTTATCATGTTCATTGAAAGGTATGTTTAATCATGATTAAGTCTTTTAATCACTTATTTGATATATATTTTATGTTTTTTGTTTATATTTCATGTAGTTGAAAAATTTTGCTCACTTCATCGAAAAAACTTTCCCCCATGTTTTTAAAACATGTTTAATAGTTTTATTACATTTGGGTTCATTGTGATTTGACCCTCATTCATAATGTTTGGAAATGATGGATCTTCATTTTCTTCTCCCTTATAGATATCCAGGTGTTCCAGAAACATGTGTTGGAAGTCCCATATTTTCTTCATTGAATTATCTTGGTATCTTTGTCAAAAAACAATTGATAATAAAAGTGTGGTCCCTTAACTGTACTGTATTCTGTATATTTTTACACCAATATGAGGTCATGTTTTGATGACTGTAGTTTTGCAATAGATCTTGGTATAAAATATTTTAAGTCTTCTAACTTTGTTCTTGTTTTTCAAAAGTGTTTAGTTTGGAATCATGAATGTGTCCCAGAGACCTTGTCTTAACTTTGACTGTGGCTCTGTTGAGATGAGGGGGAAACCCTTTGGAGGTGGGGCCTTGTGAAGGGCAGTTGGGCCATTGAAGATGTGAGCTTGAAGTGGATATTGGGACACTGGTTCCTTTCCTCTTTCTCTGTTTGCCTTCTGATTGCCATGAAGTGAACGTTTCATTCACCACAAACTCCCAGCATGATATTCTGCCTAACCACAGGCACAAAAGCAATGGAGCCAATCAGCCATGGGTAGAAACCTCTGAAATCATGAGTCAAAATAAAGTTTTCTTCCTTTAAAATGGTTTTATCTCAGACATTTTTTCACATTGATGGACAACCAACTCACTCTCATTTCTTAATCCCTTTCTCTATAAAATTTTAAAGTAAAATGCAATTGAAAAATAAGCCTGTAAGAATTTTGTTTGTATTCTATTAAATCTACTCATTTTGCCAGGATATTCATATTAACAACACTGATTTTTTCCAAACTTTAAGCATAATATATTCCTATCCCTTTTATGTCTCTGTTATTTGCCTTGGCAACATTTTGTAATTTAGAGTAAATGAATTACATCATTTGAAATTAAATTTATAACTCAGTACTCTATTTACTCTTATATTTATATTTTAGGATTCATTTTAGATTTACGGGGAGGTGCAAAGATAGTACACCAAATTACCTTTAAAACTTCACCCAGTTTATTTCCTGCTAATATCTTCTATGATATTGCATATATGTCTTAATTAACAATTTACCATTATTTTGTTTATCTGACTAAAGTGTGGATTATATCCATAGTTCATCAGATTTTATTTTTTATTTTTATTTTTATTTTTTTTGGTGCTGGGGATTGAACCCAGGGCCTTGTGCATGCGAGGCAAGCACTCTACCAACTGAGCTATATCCCCAGCCCTCATCAGATTTTTTAAGACAGTGTTTTTTTTCTGTTCCAGAACCCAATCCAGGATACTGAATTTCATTTAGCTAACGGTGTTTGATGCTATTATAAGTGCAGGATATACAATTCTCATGTTATAATTGCTTATTGCTAGAATACTAAAATAAATTTAGTTTTGGTTAAACTTTTGTACTGTGGCCTTGCTAAATTGAGTTATTTATTCTAGGAATTTGGGGGAGTTTCTTATAATTTTCAATATAAATGTTTATGCTTCTTGCAAATAAGAATAGTTTTATTTCTTCCTTTTTTATTTGTAAGATTTTATTTTATTTGACTCAAATTAACTAGGAATCCAGAATAAAGTTAAATAAAAAATGGTGAGATCATATGTGTCTGGTTGGTAGCTGATCCAGGAAGAAAATATTGAGCCTTTCATTTCTCAGACAACTGCTTGTAGGAGGAATTTAATTGCTGTCCTTACACATGTTGAGAAAGCTCCTTTTACTTCTTACTATGCTAGAGATTTTATCATGTAACAATGTTGAATTTAGACAAATGCTTTTTCTATATCCCTTGTAATGACCATATGGGTTTTGACTTTCATTTTATTAGTTTTCCAATTATTAGACCAACCTTGATTTCCCATGATGTGATAAAACCAGTGTGAATAGATAGATGTACATTGCTTTCTATGTGCTTTTGAATTTGGTTTCCAAGCATTCTGTGTAGATTTTTAAATCTAGGTTCATGATAGATTTTAGTTGTTGCTCTCTTTTTTGTATTGTATTAGCCTAGTTTTAGAAGAAGGAAGTGAGAGGAATATACAGAAAGTGAGACAAAACTCCAAAACTTAGCAGCTTAAACTTACAAGGGTTTATTATCTTGATCCTTTTATGTAGTGTTCAAGGACTTGATTTAGCTGTGTGTGTCTACTTCTGGGCATCTCATAAATTGCAATTAATATATTGGCCAGAACTGGAAGGCTTGATTGTCAGGGAAGGACCTCCTTCACAGCTCATACTTATAACTGTTTCTAGCCATAAGGGAATCTCCTTAGAGGGTTAGTCACTAACATAGCAGGTGCTTACCGAGGAACAATTGATCCAAGAATGAGCAGAGCAAGCAGGAAATCCAAGTTTTTTTTCTGGGTGTCAATGCATACTGTCACTTCTGGTATATTTTCTCTACTAGAGGTGAGTTTAGTAAGTCCAGCCTCATCCATGAGAAGTGGGAATTATCTCCTCCCCTTGAGTATCAATATATGTGTTCAATATTTGAAAAGTGCTATAGTCATCCTTCTGGCCACAAACTTTTATATTCCTTTCACATGTATAGTGCATAGGCTTCTACCCCAAAGCCTCCAAAAATCTCAATCCATTATACGCTCAGTGGAAAGCACAGACTCTCATCATCTGAATCAAATCCAGGTACAAATGAGACTCCTTGAATGAACTGATGTGAGTGCAGCTCTTCACATATAGTCATGAAATTCACCCTCTGCACCCTGACATACACAATATGCAATGGTGGGGAACAGAAAATCACTAGATAAAATCATATTCAAATTGAGGACAAGTGAGAGGCACAAAGGAGCCCCAAGTATGTGGCATTGTTCAGAGACAGCCAGACAAATTCTGGAGATTTCTTGATTAGGTCTTAGTGCTATTTCTTCCTGAGAATAGCTTCTGCTTCTTGACTCACAACTAAGATCTGTTTTGCACACTTGGTGATACACTGTTGTTGTTGTTTCAATGAAAGATAGCCTGTGTTTGCAGTGACATAATTTCTTCACTGCTTCTTGCTGATAATTCTCAAGGGCTCTGTGGTCTTTTATCATTCTTTAGGCCTCTGTCCCTTACTTTGAAAAGCCGCGGTGTTTCTCCTAATCTAGTTCTCCTAAAGAATACCCTCAAAATTTCTTTAAAGTCTACTGATTACCCACTTACAAATCTACTGCATTCTTTTAAAGTTTCATTATTGCAGCACTCCATTTTAATTGATAATGTCTTTTGTGGGTGGAACAATTGCTTTTGTGGATGTTCAATTGCTGTGGAACAAATTGTAACAAAATATTTATTCAGTCTTTAAAAAAAGAAATCTTATGATTGGTAATAATATGGATGAATGAGGAGGAGATTACACTAAATGAAATAAGCCTAGTACAAAAAGTTGACATGATCTCACCCACATGTGTTAATAGTGTTGGGCAAAGAGAACTAACCTTAAGATATAGTGTGGAGAAAGAGAACTAACTTTAAGATATGCAATATGAAGAAATACTGGAGATGTAATATATGAATATACAGAATAACACTCCATGGTTTACTTGAAATATGCTAAGAGGGCAGATCTTTAGTTTTCTAACCACACACACAAACATGAAAAGAATAAAAGAAAGAAGTCATTAATATTTATTCCATCCATATGCAACAAAATGAAACTGAATCCCTTTCTCTCGCCATGCACAAAAGTTAATTCAAAATGGATCAAGGAGCTTGATATCAAATCAGAGACACGCCGTCTGATAGAAGAAAAAGTTGGCTACGATCTACATACTGTGGGGTCGGGCTCCAAATTCCTCAATAGGACATCCATAGCACAAAAGTTAATAACTAGAATCAACAAATGGGACTTACTCAAACTAGAAAGTTTTTTCTCAGCAAAAGAAACAATAAGAGAGGTAAATAGAGAGCCTACATCCTGGGAACAAATCTTTACTCCTCACACTTCAGATAGAGCCCTAATATCCAGAGTATACAAAGAACTCAAAAAATTAGACAATAAGAGAACAAACAACCCAATCAACAAATGGGCCAAGGACCTGAACAGACACTTCTCAGAGGAGGACATACAATCAATCAACAAGTACATGAAAAAATGCTCACCATCTCTAGCAGTCAGAGAAATGCAAATCAAAACCACCCTAAGATACCATCTCACTCCAGTAAGATTGGCAGCCATTATGAAGTCAAACAACAACAAGTGCTGGCGAGGATGTGGGGAAAAGGGTACACTTGTACATTGCTGGTGGGACTGCAAATTGGTGCAGCCAATTTGGAAAGCAGTATGGAGATTTCTTGGAAAGCTGGGAATGGAGCCACCATTTGACCCAGCTATTCCCCTTCTCGGTCTATTCCCTAAAGACCTAAAAAGAGCATGCTACAGGGACACTGCTACATCGATGTTCATAGCAGCACAATTCACAATAGCAAGACTGTGGAACCAACCTAGATGCCCTTCAATAGACGAATGGATAAAAAAAATGTGGCATTTATACACAATGGAGTATTACTCTGCATTAAAAAATGACAAAATCATAGAATTTGCAGGGAAATGGATGGCATTAGAGCAGATTATGCTAAGTGAAGCTAGCCAATCCCTAAAAAACAAATGCCAAATGTCTTCTTTGATATAAGGAGAGTAACTAAGAACAGAGTAGGGACGAAGAGCATGAGAAGAAGATTAACATTAAACAGGGATGAGAGGTGGGAGGGAAAGGGAGAGAGAAGGGAAATTGCATGGAAATGGAAGGAGATCCTCAGGGTTATACAAAATTTCATACAAGAGGAAGTGAGGGGAAAGGGGAAAATAATACAAGGGGGAGAAATGAATGACAGTAGAGGGGGTAGAGAGAGAAGAGGGGAGGGGAGGGGAGGGGAGGGGGGATAGTAGAGGATAGGAAAGGCAGCAAAATACAACAGACACTAGTATGGCAATATGTAAATCAATGGATGTGTAACTGATGTGATTCTGCAATTTGTATATGGGGTAAAAATGGGAGTTCATAACCCACTTGAATCAAAGTGTGAAATATGATATATCAAGAACTATGTAATGTTTTGAACAACCAAGAATAAAAAAATTTAAAAAAAATATTTATTCCAAATATATTTATCAGTCATTTTATTCTTATTTTTATGTGACTCACATTTTTGTTCCTTGATTGCATGTGCCAAGTGGATATTTTAAAGTAGGTTAATTTCCATAATAGTTTTCCCCTAAAGTTTTCTTTTTTAATGTGTTATATATTTTTAATTTGTTTTAATTAGTTGTACATGACGGTAGAATGCATTTATGCACTTTGATATATCATACATAGATGGGATATAATTTCTCATTTTTCTGAGTGCACATGTTCTAGACTCATATGGGTCATGCAGTCATATATATACATACAGTAAAATGTCTGTTTCATTCTACTATCTTTCCTATTCCCATATCCCCTCTCTTCCCATCACTTCCCTCTATCTAATCTAAGGTAACACTATTCTTCCCTAGAGCCACCCAACTTATTGTGAATTAACATCTGCATATTAGAGAAAACACGCAGCCACATCAATGTTTATAACACCTCAATTCACAATAGCTAGACTATGAAACCAATCTAGGTGTCCTTCAATAGGTGAATGGATAAAGAAAATGTGGTATATATACTCAATGGAATACTGCTCAGCTTTAAAGAAGAGTAAAATTATGGAATTTGCCAGTAAAGGTTGGAGTTGGAGAATATCATTCATGCTAAGTAAAATAAGCCAATTCAACAAAATCCCCTAGAGTTTTCTTAATGGTTGCTTGAATTACTTACCAGATACATCTAGTCTTATTAGAAATCACTTTGGAAACTGCTATATGGGAATATAGGAATGCTACCTCTATACTCTGTTTTCTCTCTTCCTCTTTCTGTGATTATTGTTAAACATATCCTATGCAAATATGTTAGATACCTAAAATGTTGTAAAAATCATATCTTTATATAATTTTGGAAAGATATTTTTATATGCCTTCAAAACATTGATCTTTTCTACAATACAAGATCTCCTATTAATTCCATCTCATACCCAGCATGTTCTATATCTCAGACACTTTTTCCTTAGAAATTTTATTTTTATTTTTTAATGCATCTTCCTATCTACTTTGTTACTTATTGAATATATGCCATACATTTACAATAAGTGTTTTGAAATCATTTGCTAATATTAACCTTAGTGGAAGTTCTAGGTTAATTATGATTGATGCTTTTCTGTGTCTTCTGAATTACATTTTCTTGCTCTCATAATATTATTGGTGACTTTTTATTTGATAGCAGACATTCTGACTTAAACAAGTTAGGTGTAAAACATTTTTGCATGCCATAAACATTTTTTAGCAAATGAAGTCATTCAGGACCTGCTTTTTTCCTTTGTGCTCTATTTTTAATATTTCTTAGGTAAAACCAGAAACCGTTTAGTCCAGGATAATTATTCACCACTAAAGTCACAAGACCCTTCTGAGTATTCTATCAAATGCCCAGAAAACTATAAGCCTTTCCAATAATGCCAGTGGAAGCAAATGCCATCATTGGCCATGTGTATCCCTAGGTACCATTATTCCCTGTAGGCCTTTTGGATCATTCTTTCCCTCTCCTTGGGCAATTTTCTAATGTACATTTACTGATGAGCTGAAGATTGAGGAGAACCCCCTGCAGACCTACATTGCTTTTATTTTTAGTGACCTTTTCTAGGTGCCTTCATTTTGCATATTCTGGCTTCCCTGCACTCCTCAAATCACAACTTTTCAACCTCAAGTCACTGAGACAGCTGAGTTGTGTAGGACCCTCCCCCTACACTGTGTACTGGAAACTTCGGGAAGGAGGATGAACAACGGCAGGCCTCATGTCCTTCATTCTGTTTGTCTCACAGATTATAGTCTTTGGGGTGCTTGTTGTGCAATCTGAATATCTGTATATATTTACATATGTTTTTCTGAATTGTCATGTATTGAGTGTGAGAATAAATCTGGTTTTTGTTCCTCTGTCATGGTGTTATCTGCTAGGATGGCTCTCCTAGGTCAGCACCTGTACTTGCAGGGAAGACACTGCTGCCGGTTTAAGAGACTGTTCATATCACCCATTCATGTTTTTTCTATTTGTCTTTAATTCTATTGTTTTTGTTGTTGTTGTTTCAGTCAAAGCTGCCCTGTGCCTCTTCTAGGTAACTTAGAATATACTTTGCTCATTATAATGCTAAGTTCTCTATCCTTTTTATTACCAGACCACAAGAGGTATATGCAGAAATGGCAAGAGTAAGCAAGTAAGCTTCTACCTTACCCCACATGGGTAACAGTCAAGCAAAGTTGGTCATATATGCTGAGTCTTTTTATCTGCTAGGAACAGTTTGAACATCAGCTGTTGATACAGCTTAGGTAGAAAGGGAACTGTACCAGCAGGATATTTTAGACTTTTGTGGGCAAAGAAAAATAACTGATGAATATTATGGACACTGTCCTTATGTGCATGTACAACAAAATATAAAAATTGACATTACTTTTAGACCATTCATGATCCTTAGTTGTCTTACAGATCTGGGGTTTTTAATCCAAGCAAGAAACAAAAATAGGAAGAAAATCAATGGAATAATCAGTTTACCATTCTACACAGTCATTCCACTATCCTAGAGTATAAATTGGAGAAGAAAGCTGGACCCCCAAATGTAGTATCAGAGGAATAATTTGATAGATGTTATTTAGAACTTAGGGGAACACAGGCACCTGTGATGTATCTAATCAAGTTCCCTCAGTTCACTGTTCCAGGAACTGATATTAGTAATCCCATCCTTTAACCATCTGCTCTTGATAACTTGAATTCTCTTCCTACTATGGGGAAATCCCACTTTTATAGAATTTTGATAGGAGACACTCCACTTCCTTCCTTAAAAGAGGAAGATTCACTTTTCTCAACATTACAGCATTTGACCATTGTATCAGGCTTGGGCTCTACAGATCAGATGACCACATGTCACCTATCAGGCCATGACCAGGATGCATTGACACACAGCAGCTGGAACTGTGCACAATGATTTACAAAGGTGGCATTAATAGCAACAGTGATGCTCAGATTCTATGAGCAGCAATGACAACAGTTCCTGCTACAGGATCCAGTGTTCAGCCTCAGAGGGTCTTAGTGTCATCTGAGTCTAGCACCAGGGTCAGTGGTTCCCAACTGAAGGATGGATTGTGAATTGTGTCTCTGGCTGTGCATCCTCAAGTCTAGCTCTCTGACCTTCCCCCAAATGAAGTCAGCCGCCCAAATCACATATATAAATCCCTTTATGTTCAAATTAGAAAACCTAGCACACCATTGTTTGCTTAAGAAATGACTAATAAATCAGGTCAGGGTAGTGGTCTCAGAGAGCCATGTCTAAAGGCTTACATTAGGCTAAACCAAGAGCCATTTCCTGAAATCTTCCATCTGCCTTTACCCCATGGGACAGAAAATGACATTTACCTCCTAACTTTGGTGTGATAATTGACTAAATCTATCCTCCATTTTCTTTCCATGGACAAAACCACATTTTGAATCAAATGTATGATATGTCAAGATCATTGTATTGTCTTGAGCAACTAATAAAAAATAAATAAATAAATAAAAATAAATATAGAGGTCAGACCCCTCCCCACCCTAAACACCCTGATGGCTGACCTCAGCAGTTTCCACCTGTCTGAGTAGCACAATTGCTGGATTGTACTGGTAGTACAAACACTGAGACCCGCAGTCTCAGTCCTATGCCCAAGACCAAATACTGCTTGTTGAAAAAGCATTAAACGAGTCACCTATGATAGCCTGGGAATCCTGTTCTACTTTCTTGCTACTGTAGTAAGAAGTGTGATCAGCAGACCAAAAGCATCAGCACCACATTGTTGAAAACATGGAATCTTCTGCTCAACTCTAGACCGTCTGCCAGTTGAGATGACATTCAAGGTATTTCAGTGCTCAGGAAAGTCTGGAACTTCCTGTCTACATGCTTCTAGATGTGGTTCGAGAATTGTACTGTCTGCTCTGAGCATGGGATCTGATCCACTTGCACTGAGGCTTCACTCAGTGCTTGTTCCCTTTCTGCTCTGCAGCCAATCTCTCCCTTAATGACCTCATCAGCTCACAAGACTTTAACTATCATTTAAATGGTATCATTTCCCACTTCTATTTCTCCAATACATAAGTTCTTTCTAAGTGTTTCCACAGTCATCTGTTCCACTGCCAAATGGCCACCTTACCTGCACAGCACAACACCTTGTACACTGAGCCTCTGAGGTGCATTCAGTTATCCTCAGCAGTTCCCACTTGTCTGAGTAGAACAGTTGCTACTCAAGTTCATCTTCAATATATTTGTAGAATCCAGTCATTTCCAGTTTTCACTGCTTGCAACCCAGGTAAAGTGACCAACATGTCCATCCTGAAGGACTTACACTAGTTCCCTCCATTTTTCTCTACCTCCTCACCTGCCCCTTTTCTCTCCATACTGTTCTCTGCAGAGCAGCCAGAGTGAGTCCTTGAAATAAGAAGTTGCCCTCATCTGTCTGCTCCAGACTGCCTCACTCACATTAAGAGTCCTTCCAACACTCTTCAGCTCCACATGTTCTGTCTGTACTGATAGCCTCCTCTTCTTGATGACTCTGCTCCAGTCACACAAGCCTCCTTGTTCTTCCAGAATGCATAGACACAATCTTGCCCTAGTGCATTAGCACTGACAGTTCCCCTGCCTAGAAAACAATTACCCAGAGTCCTCATGACAGAGCTCTTCATGTTCTTCAAATCTGTCACCTACCCAACAGGCCCACACTGGCCCTATGGAAACTGTCATTTTCCCTGTACCTACACAACAGCACTCCGGATCACATTCCCTGTAACACTGACCACCTTCTAATATAAACACTTTTCTTACTCTACTTAGGGCATATCATCTGCCTGTTCCTAGTGAAAGTCATATTTCACAAAATAGAATTTTTTTCTTTTTTTTAATTCCAAGACAGGTTCTAAATGCAAAAATTGTGTGTCATATACATAGTACTCAAAAAATATCAATGGAATGAAAGTTCACTGTAGAGCACCTCCATAACCTAGAGACAGTATATTCATTAATGGAGCCTCAGACCAAAGAGTGCTCTGTTGGGAGCTTCCCTGGATGCAGACTCCTTTTAAGTCCTGATGCACTGGGGATCCTGAATTATTGCATCTCAGTAACTTGGGCGTTACCTCAGCTCAGAAAACAAGGTATGACTCCAGGTGTACGTGTCACCTGCTGGGGTGGGGGTTACACTTATCTGTTCCTTTGTAATCCTATCCCTTTGCCCTTTTGGGGGTAGAATGTTCTATGAAACTTCCCCTGGTATGTCCACTATATAAGAATAAAGAATTCCAGTGGCTCTCTCTCTTTCCATGGACCCCTAGGTCACAGAACCATCCTGGATTTTGAAAAAGGTACTTCTGTGCATTTGCGTGCTTTCTTCACCATTTTCCTAAGTTATTAGAATAATCAGATTTTGTGAACCCAGCATTAGGTCGCCAACTAGGGTAGATGGTGATACTGCTCTGTGGAAGCTGCAAAACGAGGTCCTCTCACACTGAAATTAGGGCCACCTGGGCTTTTCTCACCAGTGTTGCTTCCCCTCTCATACCTAGGCTCCTCAGTCCTGTTTTTAACCAAATAAAAATCTCTATTAGACTCTGCTTTATGAATCTATAAGTTTAGATAGGAGCCATAAGTTTGAATAGAAGCCATCATTAAGACTAAAGGCAGGGAGGGGCATAGGTGAGCAGAGGAGATAGAAACTGAGTAGGAATTTATCAAAGATGAGAAATAATGACATGCTTCCTCTCTGCTATTCCCACAATCTTATTCATTTTAAAAAGATTGGGGTGAATGACTCCCCCAGGGGCTCCAATCTAACTCACCCAGAGGGTCAGGGATCAATTCTACTCACACTTACATGTAGCCTGACTATGGCTACCTCTTTTTCCATCTGTGGGAAGAAAACAACTTGGGAGAAGCCAGAGAGGAAGCAGGGCCATGAAGGCCTAGAGGAACTAGAAAATCCTGAACCCCAGGGAATTACAGAACTGTGACTGCAGACCTACAAAAGGAACAGAAAATATGAAGAAAGAAATGTGAAGGGATTGGGACCAACTGCCTTCCTGGAGGTTTGGCCTCAGCAGGGACCTTCCACTCAGACCTCTGACTGCTAGGAGTCAAGTCCCATCACTCTAGTCGTCAATGTCATCAATCTGTCCTTTACTTTCCAGGTACTGTATAATAGAGTAACTTTCAAGAACTGGCCCCAGACTGGCTAAGCACATGGCATGTTTCTACCTGGGTCTGACCCCCACCTGCCAGGAGCTCAGACCCCCTCCTCACTCTTTCCCTACCTGTGTTCCTCCTCCTCCACATCACAGGAGCCACCACAGCTCCAAGGAGAACCAGGACTGCCGTGATGCTCACAGTGGGGATGGTGGGCTAAGGAGGAGGCTCTTGGGAAGGCAGGCAAGGTTAGGGCCCTTGACCCCCAAATTCAGAACTTGCTGAAGGTGCTCCAACTTTCCTTGACAACAGACTCTGTGCCCTCATGTCCTCCTTACTCTTTCTTAGGATGAGAGGCTCAGGCAGCGCATGACACTGCACACAGCATGTAAATGTCTGCTTATCTCCAGAGGGAACACCACAGCCGCCCACTTGGATCATCCATGCACATGTCCTCCAGGTAAGCCCTGATGAGTTCAGCCTCTGGGACAGCCTCCCACTTGGTACCTGGTGACCTGAGCCACCTTGTCTGATGTTGTTCAGGAGCTCAAGTCCTTTATCAAGGTGAGGAAATCCAACATGATCCTAAGCATTGTGATGGCACCTGTGGAGGAGGCACCCATCAGTACTCACTTTACTTACAGTGAGACATCCTCTGGAGAGTGTGAGATTCTGGCCATGACTGCTAGGTCAGAGCAGCCCTCTTAGTCACACTCTGCTGTCAGCCTCATCTCCCAGATTCCAAAGGTCAGTGACTGGTCAGAACTCTTCCCTCTTCATGCACCCAGGGTCTCTGAAATGGAAGGCAATGCCCACAGTCTCTTACCCTCTTGCTGGATGGAGGGGATAGGAGGGTGGTAGAGTCAATAAAGTCTGGATGGTTACACAAAGACCCAGAGATCTAGTTATCAGGGTTCACACATGGGGGACCCTTCTCCAATTATATGCACTAGGCCACTGTCACTCACCAGCCTCACTCTTGTTCACATAGGTTATTCAGGCCTGCAAAGTAAGACTCTGCAGAGTTCTGGATGCCCAGTGTCTCCTCCTCCCAATACTCCAGAACCTATGACTCCATCCACTGCTTCCGCTGCTCCATCTTTGGACTCAGGATATCACTGTGGAAGCACAGGATCTGCACACAGTGGACTGCAAGGAAGCGGGGCTCTAGGCACCTGGGTGGGGACACAGCTGTGTGGAAACACATGAAGGAATGGAGCCATGGGGACCCACAGAGTCCAGGGGTTCCAGGTTGCTGGGGCAAAGGGGAGTGAAAGTGAGACAGAAAAGGGGTGAAGGGAGGTAGACAAAGGACTGGACTGAGGTCAGTTGTGGGGAAGGGCAGGAAAATAGGAGGTAAGGGGTAGGCAAGAGGTAAGGACAATGAGTGGCCAAGGTGGGGCAAAAGGTCTGTGTCATGGTTACATAGATTCCACGTCACCTGGGTCTTGTGGCCCAGTGGAGCTATCCCCAAGCTTGTCCCCTGCAGAGGCCTTTTCCCTGAAGACCAGCACTCATCCGTCAAGGTCAGGGTCAGGACCCCTCCTTCAGCGGAAGTGACTTATAGGCCTCAGAATCTCCATGCCTTCTTCTGAGGAGAATCTGAAGACAGGTGGCAGAATACTGTTTGATAGAACACTCTGTGGTGATGAAATTGTTCTATCTCTGCACCTACCATTAAGGTAGCCACTAGTTACAAGTGGCTATTAAGCACTTAAATGTGGCTAGTCTGATAAATAATTTTAATTTTTTTGTCAATTTAAATATAAATAGTTATATCTAGCTCATAGTTACTATTTCTGACAGTGAACATCTACTATGTTCTTTTTTAAAAAATATTTTTTTAGTTATAGACGAATGCAATATCTTTATTTTGTTTATTCATTTTTATGTGGTGCTGAGGGTTGAACCCAGTGCCTCACATGTGGGAGGCAAGCGCTCTGTCACTGGGCCTCAACCCCAGCCCCTCTACTATGTTCTTTACATTCACTCTTCCACCCAGAAATATACACTGTGACTCCTGGATGGAAGGAAATCTGTTAAAATTATCTTCATATGAAAAACATAGTCTGTCTTAGTACAAAGGTAATTGAAAGGATAAGATATAGGATTGGGGCTTTGGATGGATGACATGGGGACAGCAAGGAAGTAGTGTAGATTGGCTGTTCACTGTAGATTGGGTGTTGTCAAGAAACTGGAGCAATTGTGGGATGGAGTGTCTCTGTAAATCTTAGTCACAATAAGTAAAGACCAGAGTAAGAATAAAACTGTAATTGGTCAAGAAGCTGCTGCCAGTCATATTCACCAACATAAGAAGATGGTTAGTGTTTTGTGACTTTCATAGTTCCTTATTTTTGCAAATGCTTAGAAAAAGTTATGTATTACTCTTATTTTAATTTCACTTTGTGTGGCTGTAGAACGAGCTTGTCTGACATTGCTTCTTAACATGCCTTTTATCCAACAGGGAATAGCACAGCCCTCAGTTCCTGAATCCTGTGAGCACCAGGACAGCTCCTAAGAAATCTGAGGCCTAGCTCTAAGTGTCAGAGCAGTTCCCAGATATCAAGATCTGCTTTTTCTTCTTTCTTAAATTCAATATTTTCTACTGCCTATATCCCCATTCAAGAAAACAATAAAGATTAGAAGTTAAGTAGATTAGACAAAGGGGAATAAAGGTAAGGGAGGGGGAATTAGGGAAAGAAAAGGAAAGACAATAGAATAAATCTGACATCATTTTCTTATATACATATATGAATATTCCACAATGAATCCTACCATTGTGTACATTGTTTGAAAACAAACAATGCCAGTAGAAAACTCAGAATCCCAGAAAAGGTAAGAACATCAGAACTGTTAAATGTCAAATGTCTGGCTCAATGTAAAAAATTATCTTTCTTTTGTACTCAGACAGAGTTAACTACTTGTTACTGCCATGCTGCTTGCCCTCCCTTGAAATCTATAAGCTCGTCACAGCCTAGAGTTCTGTAAAGTCAATTCACACAGAAGCACAATTTTGTCCTCTTCCAGACACTGTTGCCTCTATCTAGTCATACAAATAGGATTTTGCATACTTTGCCCCTAGATTCGTCAGTGCATCAGAAATACACCTAAACAGTAGTAAAATGCACGTTACGGTTAAATCTTAGGATAATTCCTTTCCTGTTCCTGAAGAGTAAAAAGTATGTTAAAGACCAAAATTATTGGCATATAATAATCAGCTACATACAAATCACATACAGTTCTATCTTTTTTAATTAAAAAAAATCATGTTTAAAATGGCAAAAACCCATCTTATAGACTCTTTTATATAGCTGCAAAAATTTATATCTGTACAGATCTAACATAACACTACTACACTCAGTATTCATTTTACTGAAGCATGCAAGTTAAAGCACTTTTTCTAATTTACATAGAGATAACCAATTAACGAGGCACATTGTACTAATGACTAGGAGAAGTAGCTTTTTCTCCCCTTCCTCTGACTATGAATTCCTGTTGTAATGTCCCTTTTCTAGTAAATTTTTGAGAGGCAATTTAGTTGGCAATTTAGGAGGCAGCAGGGTCTGAGTTTAATTGTTGCACTGTTGTGGCTGATCTCTAGAGGAATGTCTTATCTTTGCATGGAGCTCTTAGAGATGTGTCCAGACTTGCTTACCAAGTGGTTAGTGTATATTAGGAGCACATGTTGTGTGTTCTGAACCAGCTCAAACTAGCCACAGTGAGCAACTCTGTGTCTAGCATATGAGAAAGAAAGTTGATTTCTTGCCCAGCTGTTACCACTGGTGATGTGCCAGATTGCAGGCAGATGTTGGTTTGTTGCCTTGTCCTCTTTCCTCCTAAAACAACATTGGCTTTACCATCTTAACTCAGCTGTGGGTTTTTTTTTGTGGGTTTTGGTTTATTTGTTTTTTGGTATGAATTGTCATGTTTGGTATTGTTTTTAATCCCCACCACCCCCCCAAAAAAAAAAACAACTCAAAGCCTCCATGGATCAAGATCTCATATTAAGGATTTTTTTGTCCTAGGGAAAAAAATTTTTTTTAACCAAAATCTGGAAAATGTGAAAGTATATTTAGATTTTTATATACTCTCTGAAATATGATTTAAGATTCTTAAGTTTGGGCCTCTTGTAATAATTTTGAATGAGATCTACCAACTCACTTGTGAGTATATTTTTCACAGATATCTTTAGGCCTTCATTAGAAAGCTATTTTCCCCCTGTTGGTTATCTCATTTCTCTATTGCTTCAGATTATGAAAGCTTACAGAGGTGTCTGTTGGAATCATTTGCTGAGTCATTTCCTCAAATCATATTCCATTGTATCAGTTAACATATAGTTTTAAATGTACATATTATAAATATCTGTAACCAAATCATTTGAAGGCTTAATAAATTTTTAACAAAGTTTGTACATTTTTTATGAAAGTTACTAGCAATGCTTTACCAAGTAGTGCAATGAATTTTTATTTTTAATCCCTGTGCCCAATTTTGGAGTTGAGAGGGTTGTAGGTAATAAATGTATGATGTACACTTAAAAAAAAAAGATTATCTTTCTCTTTCACCTTTTTTTGAACCCAAGGGCGCTTACCCACTGAACCACACCCCTAACCCTTTTTATATTTTATTTTGAGACAGGGTCTCACTAAGTTGCTTAGGGTCTTACTAAGTTCCTGAGGCTGAGTTTGAACATGCAATCCTTCTGACTCTGAGTCTCCTGAAAGGCTGGAATTATAGGCATGTACCACCATGCCTGGATCTCTTTTATACTTACTTAATAAATACAGATAGAGCTTTTTTGTGAGGACTCTGAATCCTGAATAAATATATTAAACATAACAATGAGGAGAGTTTAGAATTCTAAAGATTTCTGTATTTATGTGAACTAAGACAATGTCAAGTGGAGGACACTGAAAAGTTAAGATGAGCATGATAATCCCAAGAAAATCCCTAAGAAAATAGTACAAAAATAAAGCTAGCAAAAAAATTAAAATGGGATTCTAAAAACAATTGAAATCATTCAAGAGAACACTTTTGAAGGACAATTTCAGTGGACAAAAAGTCATTTGGCAATCTTTTTCTACCAATTATTTGTATAAATCACTCCAATTTTTTTGGACACCTTTGTTTGTTTCTGAAGGAAAAAAAAAGCCTTTGATCCCATAGTTGTTCCCTGTACATATGTTACTTACTAATTTGTAACCATCTCTCCAAAATGGAGCAGCTTAAAATTACCAAGGTTCATTATCATGCTACTTTCCTATGGGCAATGTTCAAAGCCAGAACTGGAAGGCTGATTGATAAGGAAGGACCTCATTCACAGCTCATTCATGTAGCTCTTGGCCACAGCCCTCAGTTTCTGGTCATGGGGGACTCCCTTTAGGTGACTATCCAGTTGAAGATGGCTTAGCCAGGAATGAATGATGCAAGAAAGAGCAGAGCAAGCAGGAACCCCAGTGTCTTTGTGCCTGTAGTTGTACACCATTGCTTCTGCTTTGTCGCTTCACTAGAGGTGAATTTAATGAGTCCAACCATGTTCATGGGGGCGGGCGGGGGGGGGGACTTTTGACCAGTTGAAAACCACCATAGTCATCCTTTTGAACACAAGTTTTTCATATTCCTTCCACATGCTCTGCTTTCCATTCAAGAATTCCAAAAGACTCATTTCATCACATAATCAGTGTCAACTCCAGAGTCTCATCATCTGAATCAAGTTCAAGTACAGAGGAGTCTCCTAGAATGAACTGTGTAAGTGCAGCTCTCCACATACAGTTCATGAAAGCTCACCCTGTGAACTCTCTGCACCTGACAAATCTAGTATACAATGGTGGGGAACAGATGCTGGTCATAGGATGTTCTGGCTCCCATTGATATGAGGAGAAGTCTCCAGGACTCAGAAATAGACAAAACCTGTAATATTTATTTGGACAACAATGGCACCTAAGGAGGTAAAATGTGAAATTTCTGTCTTTCTTTCTAATACACCCTCCCACTTTTAAAACACATCCTTGTCCCAGGGCTTTTCTGACATGGAACTTTTGAAACAATTTTTTTTGGTCCATCTTCTTTCAAAGATGGCTTTGGATAAAACCTATTTTCTTCTGTTATGATTTAGATATGAGGTATCCCCAAAAGATCCTATGTGAGGCAATGCAATAACATTCACAGGTGAAATGATACTATTATGAGAGCTGTAACTAGTGAGTGAATTATTCCACTGAGAGGGATTAACTGGGTGGTAACTGTAGGCAAGTAGGCATTGGGTGCAGAAGGCAGGTTTACTGGGGGGGGGGGGGCTGTGGATGTATGTTGTTCG
>NW_025999987.1:535219-547042 GCF_001458135.2 Marmota marmota marmota | reverse complement strand
GGGTGGGCGGCATTTAGGATGTATATTTTTGTCCCTGGTGAATGGAGCCCCCCCCCTCTCCCCACTTCTGGATTGCCATGTCCTGAGCTGCTTTTCTCCTCCATACTCTTCTCCGGTGGTGTTCTGACTCACCTCTGGCCCAAAGCAATGGAGTTGGTTATCGCAAGGCAGCCAGCACCTCATCAGGGTAATTTTTCCTGCTCAGGAGGGGATAAGCCACCTGAGAAAATAATATGGTATGAAGTAATTAATGAAGAAATAAGAAACAAAGTCAAAGAATAGGTTTTAAAAGCAGAGCACCTAAAAGAGTCTTTCAGTCCTGGTAGGAGCTGGAACAGAGCAGTTAAAATATGGCTCCGAAGGGAGAGCAAGGGAGGGTGGAAGGATGAGGATGTAGGGGTGTGGGAGGTGGTTTGAGGGTGGGGGTGGGGAGCCAGGGAAAGCTGTAGAGGCATGAGAGACTTGGGTTCGGGGTTCAGGGTTCGCGGCCGGGTGCGAGAGGAAGCAGCATTGGTTTGGGAGTAGGAGAGGATCATGCGTGGGAATTGAGAAGGGGGCGAAGGACTGCAGTACCCTGCCAGGCAAAGGGGAAGGTGGTTTGGGGGTGCACGGGGGAAGGGAGCTAGGAGAGGAATGGGGGAAGGGGTGGGGTCTTGGAAGCAGGGAAGAAAGTTGGGGCTGTCGATTGTGAAGATGGGGATGGTGAAGCGTGAAGGAATGGGATTTTGAGGGTTGAGGACACAAGACTGGAGAGGAATGGAGAGGTTGGAGTCCGAGGAGAGGAAAGCCCGAGGGAGAGGAAGGGAAGGACGGATGCTGAAGGACTGAAGGGATGTGGGTGGAATGGCTTAGAGACAGGAAGGGAAGCCGGTGGATTGGGTCTTAGGACTAGGAGCCACGTTTTTGGAAGGGGTGCGGAAGGATTGAACGGGATGAGCTCTGAAGAGGGAAGATGAGCTGTGAATGTGTGAAGGGGAAGGTTTAGGATTTGGGGTGAGAAGCTGTAGAGTTGGTAAGAGTATCAAGATGTGGGAGAAATTAGTTTGCCCTTGAGGGAAAGTAGAGAGCTGGGTATGATGTGAGCCTCCAGAGCTTATGGGAGGAAAGGGTATGGGTGAGAAGGCAGGTAGGAAAGGAAAAAAGAAGTAGTGGGGAGAATTGAAAATTGAATAATGTCGGTGACACAGAGCAATGAGAGGGGGATTGTTTGTTGGTTATTGGTAATTTAGAACTGCTTTCTTTTTGAGTTTTTATGTTAGAAACTTTCTCAAAAATTCTAATAAGCCAAACGTGTTTGCAAACGTGTTTGCAGACTTGAAATGAAGGTCATGGGTTGACAGATGTTTTCCAGGTGTGGAATGTGGCTAATTTCTACCATGGCAGAAAGAAGGGAGGCCTCATTGTAACTCTATCCCCAAGGCCATTCAGACTGTCTCCCAAAGGCTTTTCTGTGGAGCTTTGCATGAACAGGGAAGATGATACTGCACAGAAAGAGAAGACTGATCATTTCATCTTCACATATACCCGGGAGGGGATCTTCAGTATTCCGCCAAATCCCTCTTCATCCTGGTCCTGGGCTTCATCTCTGACAATGTAGATCACATTGATCCCCTTATTGGCTTTCTTGAGCAAATTGCTGAAAAATTGTTCTCTGCTGATGAAGCCAGGCAGAAATTCACAGAGCCAGGTGCAGGGCTGAGGGCTTTACAGAAATTCACTGAGGCCTATTGAAGTCTGGTGCTGGGCTCTCTGTGCTTGCGAAATAGGTATCTGGTGATTTCAGAAAAACTTGAAGAGATTAAGTCTTTCCAGGAGCTGACTCACCTGGACCTTTCCTGTTCTAAGCTTGGAGATAAGCATGAACTTCTAGAACATCTCACCAACAAGGCCCTGTCCAGTGTAACTCAGCTCCACCTGAAGGATCATTATTTATCTGATGCAGGAGTGCTGAAAACAACAGTACCAGTTCAAGTGATGAAAAGAGGTCTTGAGAACCTAATACTGCTAGACTTATCCTGTAACCCTGACATCACAGATGCAGGAATTGGATACCTTCTTTCTTTTAGAAAATTAAAATGCTTAGATATTTCTGGGACAGGACTCAAGAAGGTTTAACGCTGTCAAACAGAAGCTCCAGACCCACATAGGCCTTATTCACTCCAAAGTGCCTTTGAAGGAATTTGATCATAGTAACTGCAAGACAGAGGGGCTGGGCTGACCAGATTCTTCTGCAGTGGGAACGTGTGACGGTGGAGGCCAAGAAACCCAGAAAAGTCCCTGAACCTCAAGAGGCAACTCAGTACTTCTATCGGAAGCAGGCTCTGATGGAAATCTTGAGGAAGTGTCCCCTGGCAGACTCCCACATGACCTCTTCTGGAAAACTCCAGTTCTATAAAGAAAAAGCCCCAGACTGTGATGGGCCATTGTTAAAACGTGAAGCCACAGAGAGACAAGAGTCAAAGAAGAGCAAGAATAGAGCTTTTGAGGAGTCAGAGAAGGAACAGAATAATTCTTCACAGTCTTCAAAGCAAAAATATGTATTTGTTTTGCTGTGGAAGACTGGGACTTATTAAATTCCTACTGACTGGCAGATACATGTTGACCTTTTCCCCTCAGCTCTAATGGATGAGGAAAGGAGACTGATGATGACTTACTTTTTTGTTTGAATTTATCTACAGTATTAGCGTAGCAAGCAGATATGTCTACTTTTGTGGTGGGGGAGGGGAATGCTATGGAAGTATGTAATAATTTCTAATGTATATTTTCAATAGATAGTAATTTTTCAAATAAACCGTTTTGCTGTCCTTAAAAAAATGGCTCTGACTCTTTATTTAAGGGAAAGCATCAAAAGCAGGGATAAGGTTTTAGAGGGTGGAGCCTTGCTTCATGGTGTCTTGCAGTCAACAGGTTGATTAGCAACTTGACAAGCCACATGCATCTCTGAGGTGGCTAGGTGGCTGCAGCAGGTCACTCCATCTCAGGTGCTGTGCAGAACCAAGCAGAGCTGAATAGGAACTCACGTATATCTGGGAAGTCTCAGCAGCAGGAATGCCACTGGAAGTTCCCAGATACCAGATTGTCCTATTCAACTGCTACAATACAGTTTGGCCCATGCACAGTTCACAGATAGCTCTTGACTATCTAAGCACCGAGATCTCTGAAACCCCAAAACACAAACTTTTCCTCCTTTATGTTGTTCTTGTCAGTTCTTTTGGTCATAGTGTCTCAAAGTTGACTAAAAACTTCCAATTTTGTACCAGACTAAGTTTGAAGGACTGCCCTCCCTCTCACTGAATTGGAAATAGATTTTTTTTTTTCTGCTGAGAGAATGAAGCCTTTAAAGGCCAGAGCCCCGGACCCTGGAAGTCTCCAAAGAAGATGGAAGCAGAGATGCCCTCTCAGGTCTGTCTCTCTGCAGGCTCACTAAATCTACTTAGGTACATATCCTGCTCATAATACTTCCCAGCCTCGTCTTTAAAAATTAAGCTAATTTTGCGAGGCAGCCAGCACTTTGGATTTTCAGATGGAACTTTTGAAACAATTATATTTTGTCCATCTTCATTCGAACCTGACTTTGAATAAACCCATTTTCCTATCAATTTGATTTCAAAATTTCCTAGAGCAGAGAGCATTATGGCCTGGCTTCCTTCCTCCCAGGCAGTATTACAGCTGCCCAATAACAACTTGAGTCCTACCCTCTTCTTCCCAGAGTGGAATAGTTTGTGCTGCTTGCTAACAATCTGGCCTTTTTTATGTGGGTTAATGGAGAGAGAGAGAAGGAGGAGAGGGAGAAGCAGAAAGAAAAGCAGAAGGAAGATCTCTTTTACTCATCTTATGGGGCACCAGTTTTATTGGTTTGGGGGGTGCACCATTTCCTTCCTTCCTTTCTTCCTCTCTTCCTTCCTTCCCTCCTCTCCACTCTCATAACCATATTTAGCCTCAATTATCTCTTAAAAACCTGTCTCCAAACATAGTTACATTGGGATTAGAACTTCAACAAATTTTTTTGGCCAAAAGAAGGGCTGGGTTGTACTCTGTCCTTCCCCAGGCCCTTGCTGTATGCAGAACATTCATCTATACAATATGCTCCCAAATCTTAATTCAGCACCATTTCTAGTGTTTTATGTCCATAATCTCCTCTAAATGTTATTTAAATTAGATATGGGCCAGACAGACACAAAGTAGAATTCGTCTTGAAGCAAACTCTCTTCAGCTGTGATCCTGTGAAACCAGACACTGCCGGGGCTCAGCTGGGCATCCTGACTCCCGGGCTCCAGGCAGCAACAGTCTGGCCTGTTGAAACTGCAGTGGGATCGCCCCCTTTGAGTCCTAGTTGGAGGCAGGTTTGTCCCCAGGCCTGTCCACTCTGATGGAGTGGTGGTTTGTGTTGGAGTAGGAGCCCTGATTTTCTACTGTAATGGAAATTCCCTTAAAACTTTTTCACCATAATTTTATTAGTGGTTGTCAAGAGCTATCCATGGATCATGTGTATGAGCTATGCACATTTGAGTATATGAGGAGACTGGTCATATGTTGCATGGTGATTGGGCTGTGTGACACAAAAGTGCCTTTCCTTTTGCTCTGCCTGTGATCCCACACAGCACCTGATATGAGTGTGACTTGCCAAGATGTCAATCAATCTGCTGACCACAAGACATCATCAAGCAAGACTCTACCCTTGGAAACTCTACTCCATGCCTTATTTGGGTGAAATATTCTATAGAATGTCTTCTCCCCAATAAATAGGGGGGTTTGGGGTATGCTCGCTCACTTGCCTCCCCTTGCTCCTCTTGTCCTCCAGTGTGGAGCTAACCCTTGAGGTCACCAAGCCATCCTGCCCTCATTCTTAGAAACTCATGTTCATGTGCTGCGTGGTTTCTTCACCATTCTCTTAGTTATTGACACAGCCAGCTCCTTTGAACCCAGCTCATCTTGCCAACCTGGCCATCTGGCAACAAGTGGTTGCTCTAGGACTTACTAAGAAACTTCTTCAGATTTATATTAACTTAATTTCAGCAAGATATGAAAAATTCTTTTATTTGTTCTAACTAGTTATACATGACAGCAGAATGCATTTTGATTCATTGTATACAAAAGAAGCTCAATTTTTTCATTTCTCTGGTTGCACACAATGTAGAGCTGCACCATACATTCAGTAATACATATACCTAGGGTAAAGATGTTCATCTCATTCCACCAGCTTTCCTACGCCCTTGCCCCCTCCCTCCCTTCCCTCCTTCCTTCCTTCCTGCCTTCCTTCCCTTTGCCCAATCATAGATCCTCCTTTCTTCCCATGCTGCCCCCATTATGGATCAACACCCACTTATCAGAGAGAACATTTGACCTTTGGTTATGGGGATTAACTTACTTTGCTTAGCGTGATATTTTCCAACTCCATCCATTTACTTGCAAATGCCATAATTTTACTCTCTTTTAATATAGAGTAATATCCCATTGTGTTTGTGTGTGTGTGTGTGTGTGAGTGTGCATGCCACAATTTCTTTACCCATTCAAGTATTGAAGGGCATCTAGGTTGGTTCCACAATTAAGCTATTGTGAATTGAGCTGCTATAAACAGTGATGTGGCTGCATCACTATAGTATGCTGTTTTTAAGTCCTTTGGGTATAGGAGTGAGATAGCTGGGTCAAATGCTGGTTCCATTCCAAGTTTTTTAAGGAATCTCTATACTGCTTTCCAGAGTAGTTGCACCAATTTGCAGTGCCACCAGCAATGTATGAGTGTACCATTTCCCCACATCCTTACCAACACTTATTGTTGCTTGTATTCTTTTTTAAAATTTGTTCTAATTAGATATACATGATAGCAGAATGCATTTCAATTCATTGTACAAAAATGGGGCACAATTTTTCATTTCTCTGGTTGTACATGATGTAGAGTCATACGATTTGTGCAATCATACATGTACCTAGGGTAATGATGTCCTTCTCATTTCACCATCTTTCCTATCCCCATGCCCACTCCCCACTCCACTCCAGGCCTCAGTTCTTGTGCCCCCAGGAAAGAAAATTTAGAGTCAGAAATGTAAAACCAAGCAAGAGAATTTTGTTATAAGTGAAAGTAAAGCTCAAGCAAAGAACACTCTCATGAGATAGAAAGTGGATCATCTCCCTGCAGAAAACTACAAAGGAAACTTGATACTACTTCCCAATTTGTAACCATTTGATGTTTACCAGAAGAATGGGGGTCTACCTTCTACAATCTTCACCAATCTAATATTTAACTCCTCCTTCACATTGAGTATTGTAATTTTTGAACCTTGTTGGTCCTTTCAGTAACTGTCACAGCAACCATCCCATTCAGTGCATCTTCTTCCACAATTCAACCCTATTTAACACAGGTGCTGAGGTCAACAACCAGGCAAACTTTATTTCAGTTTTCATTTGTGCTACTAAAGAAATTTCCCTTCTGTTGTACATTGAGAGATTTATGGCTATAAATCCTAACTTTACAATGATCCCAGTAGAACATATCAGTAGTTAGCCTCATAGATCTTTCCAAAATTGGCTCCCTTTGTTTCCTCCTCTTTATTTTCAGGGTTAGTATACCTGTTGTTTTTTCCTATGAGTTACTAGTTTATTTGTTGTTGTTAGTTTTATGAAGTTTTTTGTTTTTTGAGGTTTTTTTTTTATACTGGAATTGAACCCAATGGCACTTAGCCACTGAGTCACATCCTTAGTCCCCCACCTTTTTTTTTTTTAATTTTTAAAATTTGAGTCAAGGATTCACTAAGTTGCTTGAGGCCTTGCTAAGTTGCCCAGGCTGGGTTTGAACTTGCTCTCCTCCTCCTACAGCCTGACTGCTGCATATTTCTCTTTCTCTCCCTCTCTTTCCCTCAGATGATGAACACAGGCTTCAGTGGCCCCCACACTGCCTTCTACAAATGCCATTTCCAGGTCAGTTGGCTCTCTGGCCCTCTAAAGGGGCTATTTCTCACTTTCTCCTCTCTTCTCAAATCCCACTACTACTTGCCCACTCCTCACTCCTACAGGATGAACTTCTTTCTCTTTTCACTAGAGAAGAAATTAGGACTCAAGTAACAACTGCATCATAATCCCATCACACCTCCCATACCAGAAACTGTCTCCATCTTCTTCCCATTGGTGATGATGGATGGGCTGTTGCTGTCTGAGGCCACCCAACAAGACTGGCCCCTCCTTCCCCTACATCATCACTTCCCGCTCTGTGGCTCATTCATTCTTGCATTAATCATACTGCAATATCTCCCATTAAAACCAACACAGCTAAACTCAGTAAATAAAGCAAAATCCCTCCATAAAAATCTCCCACCTGTTCCTATGTCTCCCTCCCATTTCTGCCCTATTTCTCTGAAACACTTTAAAGAGAGACATCTGAGTCCTTTCTCTCATGTTTTCTTTTTAAACATTGGACTTTTGTTTTTCTTCGGGAACCATGGACAGCATTTGAAAGGTCGAATACTTCTACAAGGCTTGATAAAAAGACAAATGGCCTCAGTCTTTCATGCAGCCCCATTTCCTGATCCTCAGAGGCAGCCTACCTTACTTTGTTTGCCTGATGCTTTTATTGCTACCTCTGTGCCCCTAAACAGAATGCTAATGGGGCTTCTTCTTAGTTTTACAGTTTCATTTGCACTTTTAGTGGAAAACTTCCATTCACAGGCCCCTATCAGAGGGCAATCATTTTATAATGTTTATTATACCAATGGTGTTTTCATTATTTGGACTAAGGAAATGTTATTCACAACCAGGCTTGTAGTCTTCATTACTTTCATTGCCTTGAAATTTTAACTTCACTGCAGTTAATAAAACCATTCTTTTTTTTTTTTTTTTTTTTTTGCTTAGTTTCTATTGTACTCATTACTGGAACTTTCCCAAACTCTTCCCCCATAGTGTCTGCTACAGTTTGAATGTGTGTTCCAAAGTTCTCATGTTGGAAACTTGATTTTCAATATAGTGGTGTGGGTAGATGCGGCCTAAAGGGATGTGGGTGAGTCTTCAAGGTGCTGCTCTCATAAATAGATCTTTACTGTTATCTTGAGAGTGGATTTGACCCTCCCGCTTCTCTTGCCCTCTCTCTTTCTCCTTCTGTTGCATGAAGAAACAACAGGAAGGCCCTAACTAGATGCCAGTGACTTGATCTTGGACTTTATAGCCTTAAAAACAGTGAGAAGATAAATTTCTGTTCTTCATAATTTACTCAATATGTAGTATTCTGTTAGAGCAGCCAAATACACTAAGACAGTTTCCATGACTTTGTTCAAGCATATCCAGGATTCCACCAACTTGGTCTTTGTGAAGGCACCTGTCCCAGAGCCCTCAATACTTCCAGACCTGTACTGGATGCCTGCACACCTAGAATAAGGCTGAATGTGCAGCCCTACTCTGCATGATTACACTACTGGTGCGACTCTGTACCATGTACAGTCAGAGAAATGAGAAGTTGTGCTCCATTTTTGTACAATGTATCAAAATGCATTCTACTGTCATGAATAACTAATTAGAACAACTAATAAAAATTATTCATTTATATGAGCACTTTTTAATTTGTAAGAACTTCTTTTTGTTTTCTTTCTATATATAATTGTGCATAATTACTTGTTCACAAATACCATATCTTTTATATGTTTCAGCAATTATTGAGAACAATGACAGAGGAACAAGCAAATAAGTTGGGACCAGTTGGGAGCATTCCACCATTGGCTCAGAGCGGCAGTTCTCAAACAGATCTGTGGAATCCTTGGAGGTGCTTAGACTATTGCAAAGGATCCATAGGATCAAAAAACATTTTTATAATGTCACTAAAATATTATTCACACTAAAGGAAGCTATGATACTAAATTGTAATAGTACTTATTATATTCTTGAGTACCTTTTAATTGCAAAAGGGGGAAAAAAGTCAGTTCTCTTAAACATCTGGTTGAAGTATTAAAAATCTTTAATTTTATTAAATTACCATTCCAGAGTCCACATTGTAAAAACACTTAATTGATAGCATAGGAAGTACACATAAAGCACTTCTATTACACTCCAGAATCAGAGTATTTTTGTCAACAAAAGCCATTTGTTAGGTTGTATTGTTATGCCAGATTCATGGGACCCCAATAGACCTCCAGGAGCCGAATCAGATGCAAGCACACAAGAGTCTTTATTGCAAGCTGGAGCCTGGACTCACAACCATTCCCAATGCAGCTGTCCCAGGGAGTGAGTCCTGGTCCTTTGTTCAGTGAGATTTTATAGGTTTTGGGAGGATACTCTATGCGTCACAACATCACACAGCAAATCATTCCATACCGCGGAAAAATCAAACAACAACTCTTAATATTGATTAGCACATTCACTGGCGGGAACAAGTTGGGTAGGAGTAATTGGCTAGTACAAGAGGGGGGTTCGTTTGAACTGATTGGTTTAGGCCATGAGGGGTATACATGCTAAACTACATGGTTTCCCAATATGTTATCAACCACCATAAACTACTTGGGGGTCATCTGGCATTCCACGTATTTTCCCTGTCTCATGCTGATTGGAGGTTGCTAGGGGGGTTGCTATGAGTCCTCACCTAGCCTAACTGAGTCAGGGACACCTGTCACCACAGACCTCTCCTGTTATTTACAGACAAACAACTCAGCAGGGTGGGTATGTGCTTAGGAGTGCTCTGTGGGTTTTTCCAAGGACAAGGGTCACGCCCCCTTCCTTAGGACAGGCCTTGAGGTAGAAGCTGCTATTATTTATTTATTTTTAAAAATGGAATAACATTAGTTTCTCAGTATCAGCCATATTTTTTTGGAATATAATTTCTGCTTTTAAAAAATAAATGGCAGAAAAACTATTCTTTAGATTTCAATATTTGGCCAACATTCTAAAAAATGAACTGAGTCTGTCCCTTTGAGATAATCCGCAAACAGCAATATTTTCAATGACAAAGTAGGAAAATCTGAATTCACCACAATCACCTTGACAGACTCCCAAGTACCTACAAACTTTTTGGTGAAATCTGTGGTAATATCAACATATGACCTCTTGATTATTTGCACTTAAATATGTTAACACTAGAAGGTCTGTATAACTTGATCCATCAATGCGTGACTTTTAAAAATATCATGCATTAGCACAAGATCTATTCAGTATGCAAGACACACCCACAGACTTCAATACAATAGAATATGAACTATTCAATGACAATGTTTCAGGGTCCACATGGCAAAGAAACTTTAAGAAACTAACACTTGTGTCATTTTAGTGTAGTATCAAAGATGAATAGCCACGTTATCAAAAACGTTATTGAAAACATCCCTCCTACATATTTGTATTAAGCTGCATTTTTTGTTGTTTGTTTCAACCAAAGTCACAGGTTAAATACAGAAGATCTGAATATCTAGCAGTTTTCTAGTGAAAAATAAAAAGGACTTTAAAAACTGTAAAAAGTAAAATGATCCAGTCTTCTGATTAAATCTTTTAATTTTGGAAAACAGTTAATTCTCTTAAAACTACTGTTAACATGCAAGTAGTTCTCAATAGTCTGAAGGAATAAAATATCTTTACATTGAAATTAATGCTTAATATAGCAAATATCGGTGGACATAATCCACATTAACACGATTACATCTGGAGTGCACACTACGCTTCAACAGCAAATAAAGATCCTGACACCAAAACGTTTGTTTACTCCCTGAGGCATGAATAAAGGGGACAGTGTAACAAAGAGCGATTGGTACAGAAGAATATTCCAAAGTTCCAGGTCCCCCAGCTTGGCTCTCAGAATCTAGAGAGGTGTCTTGGGTGTGGACACAGAGCACTGGGGATTTCCCCTTCTGCCTGAAGTTTCACTTCTCACTCTCCCAACCTGGTCCAGGTCTATCTTCCCAGACACTCTTGACAGGGGCCCAGTTATTACTCCTATTGCATGTCTTGCTCCTAGAGAAGCGAATCAGCGTCACCTTCACCGAGGTTCAGTTCTAAAGTTTCCACCCACCCGCCTGGATGCAGAATCTTCACAGAGCTGCAGAATGGGGGTAGTGGCTCCCCTAGAGCTGCTCCTGCTGCTGTTGGGGACCCTGGCGCTGACGGACATTTGGGCAGGTGAGTGAAAGGTCAGGAGGGAAATGGCCTCTGCGCCGGAGTAGCTGGCAACAGTCCACTTATAGCTCAGGACCCAAGAAAGCCTATCCTTGCAACCCCCAGCTTAGATCCTCCTCAGCGTGGCGTGGCTGGTCCTGACCCTCCATTCTCTCCCCTAAGTCCTGCCCTCCCGCATTCCATCGCCCCTTTTGTATCTCTGGAGCCTACTCCTCTCCTCCTGGTGTCGTCAACCTGGACCTGGGTTGGGCACCAGAGGAGGGTGCACTTGGTCTCAGTTTCCCAGCCTACAGGCTCCCACTCCTTGAGGTATTTCGACACCTCCGTGTCCCGGCCGGGTCACGGGAAGCCCCGCTTCATCTCCGTGGGCTACGTGGACGACACGCAGTTCGTGCGCTTCGACAGCGACACCGAGAATCCCAGGGAGGAGGCGCGGGCGCCATGGATGGAGCAAGAGGGATCTGAGTTTTGGGACCAGATCACACAGATTTCCACGAGCAACGCACATCATCACCTAGTGTGCTTGAACAACCTGCGCGGGTACTACAACCAGAGCGAGGGCGGTGAGTGACCCCTGGCCCAAGTCTGAGATCACACCTCCGATGTTCCTCATGGATGGTCCCAAGTTGGCAGTGATTCCCTGATTCTAGCTTCACTCCAAGAATGAGGGACCCATGGAGACCCTTGAACCAGAGAGTGCCCACGGGGACTGTGACCGGGTTTCGCTTACATTTAGTGGGGGAAACCCAT
>NW_025999987.1:529233-535208 GCF_001458135.2 Marmota marmota marmota | reverse complement strand
CCCATGGGGTGGGCGGGGTGGGGTCGTGGCTGATCCCCCGGGGTGGGGGGACACAGGCTCTCACATACTCCAGAGGATTTGGGGCTGTGACGTGGGGCCAGACAGACGCTTCCTCCGCGGGTACAAGCAGTACGCCTATGATGGCAAGGATTACATCTCCCTGAATGAGGACCTGAGCTCCTGGACCTCAGCGGACGCAGCGGCCCGAAACACCCAGCGGAAGTTGGAGGCAGCCGGTGACGCAGAGCACAGCAGGGCCTACCTGGAGGGTACCTGTGTGGAGGAGCTCCTCAGATATCTGGAGAACGGGAAGGAGGCATTGCAGCGCTTAGGTATTAGAGGCTGTGGGACTCCTGCCTGATGTCCTGTAGATCTCTCCACTCTCTTCCCACGAGAAAGGGAGGAGAATAACACTCACACTAGAACACCACCCTGCTCTTCCTCCAGAGGGAAGTGAGTCTGCCAGGTGCTGTACTGAGAGGAACTGAAGGCTGCTTTCTCTCAGGACAAGTAAGGGAGCTGGTCTCTCTCTCCCTGGCTGGTGGGAAAGACAATAAATAACTGAGCACAGTTCCCTTGGCAACAGCCTTGGCATGTATGGTCAGGTCCACTCCAGCCTATTGTCTTTGAGGTGTGACTCCAACTTTTCAACATCTCTCAGCCGCCACCCAGATCAGAACTCTAAGTCCCCATCAGACACCTGAAGCCTCTTACACTGGGTTGTCTTAACAAGATTCTAGAACTTTGCAAGGAATAGGAGATTATGCCAGAAGCTTCAACCCAGACTTGTGTCTAAGTTTTGTGCTCCCTCCCCAACCCAAAATGTGCTGTCCATTCTCCAGATAGTTATGTGAGCACTGCTTCAGTGATCCAGGAGTGGTAATGCAAAAATATCTGAATTTCCCTATTCTTTCCGTCAGACCCCCCAAAGACACATCTGACTCACCACACTAGCCCTGACGGAGATGTCACTCTGAAGTGCTGGGCCCTGGGATTCTACCCTAAGGAGATCACCCTGAACTGGCAACGAGATGGGGAGGACCAGATCCAGGACATGGAACTTGTGGAGACCAGGCCTGCAGGGGATGGAAACTTCCAGAAATGGGCAGCTGTGGTGGTGTCTGCTGGAGAGGAGCAGAGATACACATGCCATGTGCACCATGAGGGGCTGCCTGAGCCCCTCATCCTGAGATGGGGTAAGGAGGGGATGAGGGCCCAGAGCCTGTTGTCAGGAAGCAGGAGACTTTTTCTGGAGATCCTCAGCAGGGTAGGGATTGAGAACTGGGGATGAGGGCCCCTCACCTAATTTCCCTACCTCTCCCAGAGCCACCCTCTCAGCCCATCATGGGAATTGTTGCTGGCCTGGTCCTCCTTGGAGCTGTTATCACTGGAGCTGTGGTCCCTTTTGTCTTGTGGAAGAAGAAAAACACAGGTAGGAAAAGTGCAGGGTCTGAATTTTTGTTCCACTGATGGTTTCAAGTACCTGGTAGAAATGTGCCCTGCCTTGTTCATTGGAAGTAATAGCTACATGTGTCCTTACCCGGCCTGGAATACTGTTTAATCTTTGTAAAACATATAAAAAATAAAAGACAAGTTATGCTTTTGGGGGATGGGGTGGATACCAGGGATGAATGAAGGGGCACTCACCACTGAGCAACATCCCCAGCCTTATTTTGTATTTTATTTAGAGACAGTATCTCACAGAGTTTCTTAGCACTTCACTTATGCTAAGGCTGGCTGTAAACTCATGATCCTCCTGCCTTAGTCTCCTGAGGTGCTGGGATTATAGGCATGGGCCACCACACCCAGCAAATTTATCTTCTTGATTTTTTGTGGTGAAAAGGACCTGATTCCCAACATTTAGAGGCCGGGTGGGAATTTCCTGCTCAGAGCAACCCTCCAGGAGAGAAATTGGTGCCATTCCTATCTATCTACTTTCTTCTTGTCTCCTGATTCTTCCCTACATCTGCAGTCACAGTTCTGGAGACTGTCCCAGTGTCCAGGACTATGGGGCACCTCTAAGACCTGTCTTTAACCTGTTCTGTCACAGGATGTTTTCTTCCCAAAGGAGTAAAAAAAAGGACCTATGCTTCAGCTGCCTGTAAGTACAAAGAATAGTGATCCCCAAGGCCCTTGGGTTAGTGTAGTGGGAAGTGATGGGGGAGCTGATCCATCCCATAATTCCTTCATTATCCACATCTCCTGTGGACTCTGACCAGGTTCTCTTTTTGTTCTGCTCAGGTAATGACAGTGCCCAGGACTCTGATGTGTCTCTCACTGCTTAGACAGGTGAGATCCTGGAGGGCCTAAAGAGAGAGAGGGGTTGGGGAATGGGGAGACTCCTGAGTTACAGGGCCTCTCACAAGGATTTTTGACATTTTCAGTGTTTAATGGGTTGTTCAGAGTGTCTTTATTACAATTGAGTGATCTGAATTTGTTCATAATACTTTCTTTTACAGTGAGAGACAGCTGCCTCTGTGGGACTGAACAATACAGGATTTCTTCAGTTCTCTTCCTGCTTCCTACTGCAATTTCAAGGGGTCCCAACTTTTCTTTGTGCAGCTGGAATGTAACTGTCTATGCGTCTGTATTCCTGTGATAATAATGTGAGAAAATGGAGAGAGGAGAATATCCCACCAAGACCCCTCCCACACTATTCTGTTCTCTTCCTCAATCAACTTTCCTATGGTGCAAATTGGGGCTAAGATGTCTCCATTCCTGATTTAGCCTTTTGTTGCCCTGAGCTGTAGCTGCTTCTTTCCCTATTGAAAAAAATGAATCTGAATATTGATTTCTATTTCAAATTTGTGCCATGAAATATGGTCAATGGGTTAATTAAATGGAAGGGAGTTTCCTAAAATCAGTAGAGAAAATAAAACCTGAAACCTTACAGAATCCATGTGTTTACTGTGCTGAGTCTGCTGTGGGTGGGGACAGGAGAATGATGAAAGCAGCTGAGGATGGACATGGTAGCACCCAGACTGGGCTCAGTCCACCCTGGGCCTTGATGTGGTCACTCCTCAGCTGGATCATCTTCCCTGTACCTTAGTCCTGTCCCTTTGATTGAACCTCATCCCATCAGGACCTGTGATGACAGGGACTCAAGCATTCCCAGGGCTGGTCCTGTCTCCAGGACCATGGGTAGGGAGGTCATCATGCCACAAGGTTAACATAGACTAAGACCTGAGTCTGATCTTCTGCTCCTATCTAATTTTGCTTCTCAGTTTCTACGGAGAATTATCCTTGATTTTGTGATTAAATGGAATTCTAGTCTCATCTCCTCTGGGTTGTCTCTCATCTTGACAGCAGCAGGAGTTTTGGTTTTTTGTCATTTTTTTGTTTTGTTTTGTTTTTCCTGTCATTGTCCCACAAAACCCAGGCCAGTTTCCTGGATTGTATTTTCCATCATTCCTCCAATATTTTTAAGGGAACCATATATGGGAATAGCTGAGAGGAAGAATCTCATGATTTCTTTCATCTTAGATAAAATCCTCTTAGGATTCTAATCTTCCCTATTAGCAGTTTCACTGCCTTTAGCTGTACTAATACTAGCATTTGCTTCATTTCAGATTTCTGGATTGATAACAAAGAGTCTAATACAGGCTTCTAGTTAGTTGGGAAATATGACCCATTAGTCAACGATCATCTTTTCTGAAGATCAAAATGTCCTTAGCTGCTGTGGAGAGCAGGAGGGCTGATGTGGAGGGAGGGAGGGAGGGCAGCACTTGTGAGAAAAGCACAAATGGCTTTGGCCTCAGTGTGAAAAGCCCTTGCCTGCAGATGACACAGCAGCATTTGATCTGAGGCTCCATTAATAAAGACAGTGTCTCTAGAAGAGGGAGGGCTGACACTGATCATTCATTAGCTCTCATTTATTGAAAATTGAGTAGATGGCACACAGTTTATACCTAGTATACATTGGGGAACTGAAAACAAACCCTAAAAGTTCCTCCCTTATGGAGCCTGTGTTCTATAGGAAAAAGGAAGAAGATATACTCTAAGCACAGTAAATAAGGACAGTGTTCATGTTAGGTGGTAAGTATTGCTAGGCAGGTGTCAGAGTGGGTTTGTGGGGACAGAGAAGATGGCTGTTTTACTAGGGGGCTCAGCATGGGACTTATTAGCAAGGTGACATTTGAGGATGGACTTGAAGGACATGAAGGAATTTGTCAAGATGTTTGGAGGAAGATCTTACTAGGCAGGAGGAAGCTCCAAAGCAAATGCACCAGGGCAGGATCCTGTGTGTGTGTTCTGGGAGAGAAAAGATCTGGGATATACTGAGCAGAGTCACTGAGAAGAGTTCAGAGGCACCACCAGTCTCAGAACTATCTGGAGTTTGATGGAAGAATCCTGCATGAGTTAGGCAGTTTTGAGCAAAGACATGGTTCATCTTTCCAAAGCATCAATCGTATGATTGAGTTGAGAACAGAATTGAAATGGGAGGACTAGCAAGGCAGGAGGGAAACTGTAGGGAAATAGTCAGTCCTATGTGGAAAAGCTGGAGTCATACCTCTAAAGTCACTGGATGCAATGGACCTGACAACCTTTCTTGATACCAAGACTTCTGCCAGGGAACTGTGCTCAGTTGTTTATTGTCTTTCCCACCAGCCAGGGAGAGAGAGGCAGGATCCTTTACTCGTCCTGAGAGAAAGCAACCTTCAGTTACTCTATATTACAACATCTGGGAATTCAGGCCAACTCACTTCCTTCTGGTTTGGAACAGGGCCTTGTTCCAGCATGGGTGCCATTCTCCTCCCCTCCTTGTTGGAACTAGTGGAGAGATCTATAGGACATAAGGCAGGTGTCCTGAGGCCGCTCATACCTATGCCCTGCAGCATCTCCTTCCCGTTCTCTGGGTATCTGGCAAGGCACTCCACACAGGTGCCCTCCGCATAGGCCCTCTGGTGCTCTGCGACCCCTGCATCTCCCCCCTTGAGCTAGGTGATCTGAGCCGCCCTGTCAGCTGCTGTCCAGGAGCGCAGGTCCTTGTTCAGGGCGAAGTCATCCACGCCACCTTAAGCGTGCTGCTCATACCCGCGGAAGACGCCCGGGTATGAGCAGCATACATCTGGTACTGTGAGAGCCTGTCCCTGCCCTGGTCACCCGCGTCTCCGCCCCACACACCCTACGGGTTTTTCCTCTAAAATGAAAATGAAACCTGATCACAGTCCCCGCGGGCGTTTTCTGGGTCGAGGGTCTCCGAGGGTCCCTCAGCCTTGGGGTGAAGCTCGGCTTGGGGAATCCCTGTCGACTCAGGACAATCCTTGAGGAATAGGAGCCGTGGCGACCTCCGACAGGGGCCAGGTCATTCACCACCCTCGCTCTGGTTGTAGTAGCCGCCCAGGGTGTTCAAGTCCACTCCCTCCGTAAGTCTGTAGGTCTTCCTTGGCTTTCTGTGTCTCGGTTCCCAATACTCAGGCCCTTCCTGCTCTATCCAAGGCGCTCGGGGCTTCATCCTCGGGGTCTTGGAGTCGCTGTCAAAGAGCACGAGTGTCGTCCACGTAGCCCAAAGAGATTAAACGGGGCTCCCCGCGGCCAGGCCGGGACACCGAGGTGTCGAAATACCTCATGGAGTGAGAGCCTAGGGGAGGGAAGGGACTAAGACCCTCGCGACCCTGCTATCCTCCTCAGGCTCCTCTCCCAGGTCCCAGGTTGACAACGCCAGGAGGAAAGAAGTGGAGTCTAGAGGCGCTAATGGGGCGGTGGGACGCGGGAGGGCAGGACTTAGGGGCGGGAGTGGAGGGTCAGGATGAGCCGCGCCAGGGTGGGGAAGGTCTGGGCCAGGGGCAACAGGGGACATGGCTTCCCCGGATCCTCTGTGCTCAAGGGATGTAGGTCGTTTCCCTCCCGACCTCACACTCACCGGCCCAGGTCCGGGCCAGGGCCAGAGCCCCTGAAGGCAGCAGGAGCAACTTTTGGAGAGTCATTACCCCACTCTGCAGCTCTGGGGCCGGGGACTGGGGGGGGGGGGGGAA
>NW_025999987.1:490091-528564 GCF_001458135.2 Marmota marmota marmota | reverse complement strand
GGGGGGGGGGGGGTGAACTTTAAAACCGAATGTCCGTAACGTTGTTGGCTTTTCTAGGAAAAAGACACGCAATGGGAGTAATAACTGAGGTAGCATCAGATGTGTCGGGGCAGAACGACATTACCCAAGTTGAAGAAGAAGAAATGAAAGTCCAGGGAGATGGGGAATCCCCAGTGCTCTGAACCCACACCCAGACACTGAGAACCCCGCCCAGGGCTGGGACTTTCTCAGAACACTCCTCTTTACTAAACATTCTTTGTTACACCATACCTTGATTCCTGACCCAGGGTGTAAATCATCAGTTCTCAAACGTTTTGTTTTCAGAGATCTTTATATGCTCTAAGAAAGTGTGCCTTCCAGAGGTAATCATGCTTTTGTGGATGATGTCTATCAATATTTGCCATATTAGAAATTAATTCCATTTTAAATATGTTATTTCTTCTAAGTATTAATAAGTTATTGAATGTTAAGAGACACAATAATTTTAAAAAGAAATAAGTGTTCTCCAAAATCAGAAGATTTAATTGGAAGACTGGATTGTTTTACATTTTACAACTTTGAAAGTCCTTTCTATTTGTCATTAGAGAATGCTAGATAGTGTATTTTCCTCATTTAGTCTGTTGGAAAAAAAAAGTGTAGCCTTACACAAATGTGCAGGAGGAATATTTTTAATAACATTTTCAATAACTGGCTGTTCATCTTTGATATTATACTAAATTGACACAAGAGTGCCACAGAAGGAAAAGAACTGTTCCAAGATGCATGTTGAATGGATGGCCAAAATCCAGAATAAATGAAGAACATTTACAACTTATTAATGAGACAGACAACACTTCACTCCATGGAGGTGAATAAAAGTTCACAGGAAAAGCTATGCAAGTCACTAATAAGTACTTGAAAAGATGCTCACCTTCACCAGGTATCACAAGGTATTATTACCTCACATCAACTAGAATGAACAGCATGAAAAACACTTATGAAAATAACACATATGAAGAGGATGTCAGCATTTGGAAATCTCATACATGCTGCAAGGAATGTGAAAAAATTACAGCCCATTTGTAAATCAGTATCACAATCCCTGATACTATTAAAAATACACATACCATATGACCTAATAATCCCATCCTTAGGCATTTATATGAAAGAAAAGGAAGCATCACAATACTAGACCTTAAACTATACTACAAAGCTATAATAACAAAACAGCATGATATTGGCACCAAAGTGACACATAGACCAATGACACAGAATGGAAGACACAGAGACGAACCCACATAAATACAGTTATCTCATACTAGACAAAGGTGCCAAAAACATACAATGGAGAAAAGATAGCCTTTTCAATAAATGGTGCTGGGGAAATTTTAAATCCATATGCAGCAAAATGAAAATAAACCTCTATCTCTCACCATGCACAAAACTCAATTCAAAGTGAATCAAGGAATTAGACAGATGAAAGAAATTAAAGGGATATGGATAGGAAAAGAAGAACTCAAATTAGCACTATTTGCTGATGATATGATTCTATACCTAGAAGATCCAAAAAATTCCACCAGAAAACTTCTAGAACTAGTAAATGAATTCAGCAAAGTAGCAGGATACAAAATCAACACCCATAAACCAAAGGCATTTCTGTATATCAGTGACAAATCCTCAGAAAGGGAAATAAGGAAAATTACCCCATTTACAATAGCCTCAAAAAAATAAAATACTTGGGAATCAGCCTAACAAGAGAGGTGAAAGACCTCTACAATGAAAACAATGAACACTAAAGAAAGAAATTAAAGAAGACCTTAGAAGATGTGAATATCTCCCTTGTTCTTGGATAGGCAGAATTAATATTGTCAAAATGGCCATACTACTAAAAGCATTACACAGATTTAATGCAATTCCAATCAAAATCCCAATGATATTCCTCATAAAAATAGAAAAAGCAGTCATTAAATTCATGTGGAAAAATAAGAGACCCAGAATAGCTAAAGCAATCCTTAGCAAGAGGAGTAAAGCAGGTGACATCACTACCAAACCTTAAACTATACTACAGAGCAATAGTATCAAAAACAGCATGGCATTGGCACCAAAATAGACTGGTAGACCAATGATACAGAATAGAGGATGCAGAGACTAACCCACATAATTACAGTTATCTTATATTAGACAAAGGCACCAAAAACATACATTAGAAAAAAGATAGCCTCTTCAACAAATGGTGCTGGGAAAACTGGAATTTCATATGCAACAAAATGAAATTAAACCCCTCTCTCTCGCTATGTACAAAACTCAACTCAAAGTGGATCAAGGATCTAGGAATTAAACCAGAGACACTGCACCTATTTGAAGAAAGAGTAGACCCAAATCTCCATCTTGTTGGATTAGACTCCAACTTCCTTAATAAGACTCTATAGCACAAGAATTAAAATCAAGAATTAATAAATGGGATGGATTCAAACTAAAAAAAAACTTCTTCTGGGCAAAATAAACAATTGGTGAGGTAAATATAGAGCCTACATCTTGGGAGCAAATTTTTACCACTTGCACTGAAAAATCAGCCTCTACCTCAGAGCAAAGCCTGTCCAAGGAAGAGGGCGTAACCCTTGTCCTTGGAAAGACCCACAGAGCACTCCTAGGCACATACCCACCCTGCTGAGTTGTTTATATACAAATAACAGGAGAGATCTGCTATGCCAAGTGTCCCTGACTCAGTCAGGCTAGGTGGAGACCCATAGTAACCCCCTAGCAGCCAACAATCAGCATGAGACTCTGAAAATACCTGGGATGCCAGATGACCCTTCCAGTAGTTTATGGTGGTTGATAATATCTTGGGAAACCATGTAATTCAGCACGTACTCCCCTCATGGCTTAAATCAATCAGTTCAAACGAATCCCCCTCTTTTACTATCCAATCACCCTTACCCAACTTGTTCCCGCCAGTGAATGTGCTAATCATGTTTTAGAGGTTTTTTTATGATTTTCCTGCAGTGTGTGATGATTTGCTAAGAGATGCTATGATGTATGTGAAGTCCTTGCCTTCTCCAAAGAGTGTATAAAACTGCTGCAAACCTGGGCTCGGGGCCTTTCAGTGTCACCATTTGCTGTGTGTGCGCGGAGGACTGAGCTAGCTCGCAATAAACACCTCTTTGCTGCTTACATCCATCTTGGTCTCTGGTGGTCTTTGGGGGGTCCCAAATTTGAGCATAACAGCACAACAGATAGAGCACTAATCTCTAGGGTATATAAGGAACTCAAAAAACAAAAAACAAACAAACAACAACAACAAAAAAGCCCAATCAATAAATGGGCCAAGGAACTGTACAGGCAACTCTCAGAAGATAATATACAATCAATCAACAAATATATATAAAAAATCTTCAACATCTCTAACAATTAGAGAAATGCAAATCAAAACTAAGATTTCATCTCACTCCAGTCAGAATGACAACTATTAAGAACACAAACAACAATAAGTGTTGGAGAGGGTGTGAGGAAAAATGTACACTCAAACATTGCCTGTAGGACTGTAAATTGGTACACTCAATATGGAAAGCAGTGTGGAGATTCCTTGGAAAACTGGGAATGGAACCACCATTTGACCCAGCTATCCCACTCCTCGGTCTATACCCGAAGAACTTTAAAACAACATACTGCAGGGACACAGCCACATCAATGTATAAACACAATTCACAATAGCTAAACTGGGGAACCAACCTACATGCCCTTCAGTAGATGAATGGATAAAGAAAATGTGATATATATACACATATATGTGATATATATATATATATACACAATGGAATATTATTCAGCATTAAAAGATAATAAAATCATGGCATTTGCAGGTAAATAGATGGAGTTGAAGAATATAATGCTAAGTGAAGTCAGCCAATCCCCCCAAAATAAACAAATGCTGAATGTTTTCTCTGATATAAGGAGGCTGATTCATAGTGGGGTTGGGAGGGGGAGCATGGGAAGATTAGATGAATTCTAGATAGAGCAAAGGAGTAAGAGGGGAAGGGAGGGAACATGGGGGTAGGAAAGATATTGGAATGAAATGGACATCATTACCCTCAGTAATGGGAATCAGATACTGTGGATATCTGTGGATAACTGTGGATAGACCCACACATTGGATCACCAGGCCTCTGACTAATTGCCAAGTGCATGAACTTGAACACAGATCCTCAGCCCTAACAAAGCCTACAAAGATACTCCATATTAGACCCGATTTACCTAACTACACTAACTACCTATCTTTAAATCTGGTTTCATTTAGAAAACTTAAGATCTGCCCTCTTAGCATATTTCAAGTACACCTGCAGTATTACTAGCTATAGTAACCAAGTTGTATATTAATACACTACATCTCCAGTCCTTAGTCATGTGGCATATCTTAAATGTAGTACTCTTTGACTAATACATTTCCCCAACATCAGATTCCACATATAGTGAGATCAGGCAGTATTTCTATACCTGTCTTACTGAAAAACCAGCCTCTACCTCAGAGCAAAGCCTGTCCAAGGAAGGGGCATGACCTTTGTCCTTGGAAAGACCCACAAATCATCCTAGACACATATCCACCATGCTGAGTTGTTTATATACAAATAACAGGAGAGGTCTACTGCACCAGGTGTCCCTGACTCAGGCTAGGTGAGGACCCATAGCAACCCCCTAGCAGCCACCAATCAGTATGAGACAGGGAAATACCTGGGATGCCAGATGACCCTTTCAGTAGTTTATGGTGGTTGATAACGTGTTGGGAAACCACATAGTTCAGCACGTACTCCCCTCATAGCTTAAACCAATCAGTTCAAATGAATCCCCCTCTTGTAGTAACCAATCACCCCGGCTCAACTTGTTCCCGCCAGTGAATGTGCTAATCATATTTTAGAGTTGTTTTATTATTTTCCCTCGGTGTGTGATGATTTGCTAAGAGATGCTATGATGTATGTGAAGTCCCTGCCTTCCCCAAAGAGTGTATAAAATGCTGCAAACCCTGAGCTCGGGGCCTTTCAGCGTCACCATTTGCTGTGTGTGCACGGAGGACTGAGCTAGCTCGCAATAAACACCTCTTTACTGCTTACATCGATCTTGGTCTCTGGTGGTTTTGGGGGGGTCCCAAATTCAAGCATAACATTATTTCATTTATCATAATGTCCCCCTGATTTATCCATATTATTGCAAAGGAGAAGATTTAAAAATAAATTCTGTTACAATTTGTTCCACAGCAATAAGTAACTACAATAGACACTAGCAACCAAACTGGGGAGCCATCTTAAAAAAGTGTAAAAGGATGGAGTATCATTTGAACTGGGAAATGAGTGGACATTAAAGGACTTTGAAGAAACTGTTTTAGGAGAACTTGATTAGTAGAAACAGAAATGTAAGGTACAGAGACAGTACAAAATAAAAAGAGACTTATAGAGCCCTCCAGTTCTACAAGCAAGAAGCACTGAAGAAATTATGCAACTGCAAACATAGGCTGCATTTCATTGAGAGAAAAAAACAATGAACTACCAAGAGTGCAAAACAGATCTGTCTCACTCTGTAGAAGTGAGATAGAAACTTCCCAGAAATGGTTCTTGGGAAGAACAAAGACTGAATCCTAATCAAGAAACCTCCAGCATTTGCCTGGCGTATTTGAACATTGTGGCAGACCAGGGGCTCCTTTGTGCCTTTGTGTTGTTGTGCTGGCTGTCATCCAGAATAAGTTACATAAAAATGCTAAGATCCAACATGTTTACTTTGTTGCTGATCCAAAAAAGAAAGTGTTGAGCCTTTCCTGACTGACACGGATGCTATTGGTAGGATTTCATTCTTCTCCCTAACCTTGTTGAGAAAGTTCTTTTCAATTCCTGTAGTCCTAAAGATTTTACCATGAAATGATGTTGAATTTAAACAAATAACTTTTCCTGCATCCATTATAATGAATCTTTGACATTTCACCATGATTCTCCTAATATGGCAATATGGATTTTTGTTTTATTCTAAAACAAAAGACCAACCCTGATTTCCCATGATAGGATAAAACCATCTGTGGACAGATGTATGCTGCTTTTTGCCTATTTTTGTACTTGATTTCCTAATATGTTTTTCAGATTTTTTAGTCCAAGCTCATGAAGGATTTTGGCTATTGTTCTCTTTCTTGTGATCTTTGCCTAGTTTTGGAAGCAGTATAATAATGGTCTTTAAAAGAAGTTGGAAGCTATTCCATGCTTTTATATCTGAGAGTATATTTACAATTGATGTTATTTTTAATTATATGTTCAACATCATTCACCTGTGAGAGCTTATGGTTCTGAAGTGTTCTCTATGGGAAGGATTCTAATCACAAAATAAAAATATCTACATTGGTATATAAGACTTATAATATTTTTCCTAATTTATGACTCTCAAATTATTAATTTCATCTAGATCATCAAGTGTGTTATCATGAATTCATTACTAATATTCCCAGATCATAATTCTAAAATGTAGAATATTCATACTGGTATCCTTTCTTTCATTCCCAATATTGACAGTTTGCATCTTTTTCCTCTAAATCAATCAAAGTAGAAGCTCATAAGATAATATATTTCATATAAAATATAATCCATGTCCCTGATGAACATAGATGCAAATATTCTTCATAAAATACTGACAAAACACATATAAAACACATTAAGAAGATAATTCACCATGATCGAGTGGGATTCATTCCAGGGATGCAAGTTTGGTTTAACATACAGAAATCAATAAATATAATTTACCACATAAATAGACTTAAAGACAAGAATCACATGATTATTTCAATAGATGCAAAAAGGCATTTGATAAAATATAGCATCCATCAAGTTCAAACACTAGAAAAACTAGGGACAGTAGGAACATACCTCAATATATAAAAGCTGTATACATTGAACCCAAGGCCAACATCATTCCAAATGGAGAAAAACTGAAAGCATTCTCTCTAAACCCTCTTTCACCACTTCTATTCAATATAGCCCTTGAAGCTGTAGCCAGAGCAATTAGGCAATATAAATTAAGGAATATGAATAGAAAAAAGAAGACCTCAAACAATCCCTATTTGCCCATGACATGATCCTATATTTAGAAGACTCAAAAAAAAACCTCCACCAGAAAATTTCTAAAACTAATAAATCAATTCAGCAAAGTAGCAGGATATAAAATTAACCCTGATAAATCAATTGTGTTCCTATATACCAATAATGAATTAGCTGAAGAGAAATTACAAAAACTATCCCATTCACCATAGCCTCAAAAAAATCAAACCAAACAACAACAATAAAACCCTGGGAATCAATCTAACAAAAGAGGCAAATGATCTCTACAATGAAAACTACAGAACACTAAATAAAGAAATTGAAGAACTTAGAAGATGGAAAGATGTCCCACATTCTTGAATAGGCAGAATTAACATTGTCAAAATGACCATAATACTGTCAAAGGTGCTATAAAGACTCAATGCAATTCCCATCAAAATTCCAATGACATTCTTCATAGACATAGAAAAAGCAATCATGAAATGTGTTTGGAAAAATAAGAGGTCCAGAATAGCCAAAGAAATCCTTAGCAAGGAAAAAGCAGGAAGCATTACAATATCAGACCTTAAATTCTACTACAGGGTTATAGTTAAAAAAAAAATGGCATGGTATTGGCACCAAAACTGACATGAAGACCAATGGAACAGAATAGAAGACACAGAGACAAACCCACATAAATACATACAGAGCACATACTACACAAAAGATACATCAGAGAAAAGATAATCTATTCAACAAATGGTGCTGGGAAAACTGGAAATCTATATGTAACAGAATGAAATTTAACCCCTATAGCTCACCTTGCACAAAACTCAACTCAAAGTGGATCAAGGACCTAGGTACATTGCACCAAGACAAAAATGTAGGCCCAACTCTTCATCATGTCAGCTTAGACCCCAACTTCCTCAACATGACTCCTAAACTGCAAGAAGTAAAATCAACAGTCAATAAATAGGATGGTCTCAAACTAAAAAGTGTATCCACAGCAAAGGAAACAATCAAGAGTGTGAAAAGAAGAGTCTACAGAATGGGAGAAAATCTTTGCCACCTGCACCTCAGAGCATTAATTGTTGCTGTATCCTTCCCAGCAAGGGATCAATAAACCAAATGGAGGCATGAACTGGCTAAAAAATTAAGTCTGAAATAATTAATAAGAAATAAAAGACAAAAGACATGAAAAAAAATAGTTTTACAGCAGAGCCCTGGTGGGTGGAATAGATTCTGGGTCTATTCCCTAACAACAGAAAAAGCCCATGAATGCTTTATTTAAAGGGAAGTACATCAAAGGGATTTATTGTCATGAAGGGTTCTTCAAGGTAAACAAAGTCTGTAGAAACAGACTAATTGGGGCTTATCTATTTGTGCAATATCTTCTTGCTCAGGACAGCTGGCACCTAAGGGCTGTTTCTTTCATCCCAAGGCAGCAGACACCTGAATTCAAAGCTATGGAACATGGAATCTGCATCATTAACAGCAGCCACCTGCAAATGGGCATGTCTTTCAGCACTGATGTACTGAGAGAAACCCAAAGGGTAGTCTAGCTGTCCATGGCTGTGGAGTTCGAAGCAATGATTAATCTGTCGCTCCCGACAATTAATCTCCAGAATATATCAAGAACTCAAAAACAAAGTCACATGAAAAAACAAATAACCCAACCAACAAATGGGCAAAGGAACTGAACAGATACTTCATAAGAAGAAGAAACGACCATGGTCAAGAAATATATATATAAAAAAATTTCAACATTTATAGCAATTAGAGAAATTCAAATTAAAACTACACTGAGATTTCATCTCACTCCATTCAGAAAGACAATCTTTGCAGGTAACTGGAAACCATCTCTACCCTAGTCCTTCCATTGCCTGGTCCTCTCCAGAGCTGCCTGGCAGCTTCCCAGGGTAGTGCAGTGGCGCCCCCGTGTAGCCATGTTTCTGAACACAGAGACCTGAGCTCCCATGTCCTGGGCTCACCTGGGAGTCCTGGGTCTCCCTAGACTTACGGCAACTGTGCGGGGCTGTGTGCACAAATTGGAGCCTTCATCCTTTTGTCAGATTCAGGATGTCCAACTGTTACTCAAAAAACAAGATGAAATATGTTTCCTCCCAGTCGATCAAAAGTGGACTCTTGTCCCAGGGAGCATCTAGATCTCCATACCACAAAGGCAAGCTCCCAGGTCTTGGACGAACCCTGCAAACATAATGCCTGCCCTCAGTTTCCTGGATGGAGCCTTGTACCCCTGAATCCCTGAGATTTGTTCTTGCTGCTGCTCCCAGGATCAAAGGTCCCCTTTACTGGGCCAGATTTTCTAATCCTAGTGGTAGGTGGTAATTAGTAATGAGCAGTGGAATATCAATGAATAAGGTAACAGGGTCATGTGGTTTTCTTTAAATTGCATTTAATATTAATGAACAGCCAGCATGGTGCTACACGCCTGTAATCCCAGCAACTTGGGGAGACAGGGACAGGAGGATAGCAAGTTCAAAGCCAGCTTCACCAACTTAGACCTTATCTCAAAATAAATCATGAAAAATGGGCTGGGGATGTGACCCAATGGTTAAGCGCCCCTTGGTTTAATTCCTGGCAACAAAAACAAACAACAACAACAAAAAACCTTATAAATAAAGGAGTAACTCATGATGAGGGGGTGGAAACAGGTGTACTAATCCTGAGAATAAACAGAGGGAAAAAGGAAGCCAATGAAGAAACAAGTCCAGAAGGAACGATCTAGGGGGCTAACCCTTCATAGGGTCTAGTGAGATCATTGTAAAGCTAGGATTTACAGCCATAGGTTTCTCAATGTGTATCAGAAGGAACTTTAATAGCAATGGTACACTAAGGTAAAGTTTGCCTGGTCATGGAACCCAGCTCCTATCTTAACACAGGATTGAAGTGTGAATAAAGCTCCCCTGAATGGAATGGTTACTGTGGCAATAACGGAAAGGACCAACTAGAGTCAAAAACTACCCTGAGCAACATGAAGGAGTGGTTAAGTATCAAATTAGTGAAGATTGCAAAAGGTGAACCCCGTTTCTACTGGCAAATATCAAACAATAAATTTGGAAGTAGTATCAAGTTTCCTTTGTCATTCTCCGCTGGGGGAATGACATACTCTCTTCCTCTTTTGAGCATTCTTTGCTTGATCCTTACCTTCACTTATTATAAAATTCTCTTGCTTGGCTTTTCATGTGTGACTCTAAATTTTCTTTCATGGGGACACAAGAACGTAGGCTTGGTGCTTCAGCTCTCCATTTACCTGTGACACTGATGGGGCAGGAGTAGAGGAGCCACTAAAGGGTGATGAAGGAGCCTCCTGAAGATGTGAAAATCAGGAGGAAAGTGGGACATTAAGGAAATGGAGGCTGAAAAGGGAGGAGAAGGAATCAAACAACAACAACAAAAAAGCCATGGGAAGGATCAGCCTAGTGAATACCTGTGAGGAGGATGGGTCTGTTTGGGGAGAAGTTCAGGGTCTTCTGGCTGGGGTGCTGGAGAAGGCCTCCATTTTCACTAGGATGGTAGTGACACAGGTATTAGCTGTCATTCATCAGTAGGCCATCGTATGCTTTGCACAGTTTTCTGTGTTACATGTATAGTATATTTCAAATATACAGAGAAGAAATGTGAAAAGTATCAGATGAAAGAGGAGAATTGACTAAAGGGACACTCACTAATGCTGGGGTGGCAGGCAGAACAGAAGAAAGTATGGAAGAGTATTGCATCACACAACTAAACCGATCAGGGTCACTCCAAGTGAATTTGGGGGACTAAATAAAGACACAAACACAGAAAGTACCTTTTCTTCAGGTTCAGTGATCGCTCCTCAGCCACAGCTCCCACAGGGGGACAAGGCAGGCAAGAAAGAGCCCTTTTATTAGGGAGAAATATTCAAATGAGGCAAGGGGTCGGGTTTCAGAGGGTTGAGTCTAGCTTCATAATGTCTTGCTGTCATCAGGTTGACTGACATCTTGGAAGGCCACGCCTATCTCATGGGTATGTGGGGATCATAGGCAGAGCATGTGAAAAGATGCATACATTGCCCACCCAAACAGAGGGGCAACATCAGTTCAGTCCATCCTGTATGCTCAATGCTCATAGTTCACACATGCAGCCCATGGCTGGCTTGCCACAACTCCACATTCTCAATGCTCAAAGCTAAGGGGTACATGATTCCTATGTGGCAGCTCCCGACGGAAGAATAAGGCCTATGCTTCAAGGTGAAGGGTCCAGCCCTGGTCCTGATTCCAGGGTTCCCAGGGTCCCACTTATTGTGGTATAATGTCATGGTCTTTGTCAAGCCCATCCCCAGGTATCCTGCAACAAGCCTTGGCTATCTGGATGTCTTAAGTCAGCAGAAGCTTCTGTAGGAACATGGGGCTGTGGGCTGGAAGTTGACACAGCTGACAGCCAGGGAGACAGTGTTCTTAGAGGGTCAAGAATAGATGTGGCCAGGCATGATGACACATGCCTGTAATCCCAGCTGCTTGGGAAGCTGAGGCAGGAAGATCTCAAGTTCAAAGCCAGCCTCAGCAACTTAGCAAGGCCCTAAGTGACTCAGCAAGATCCTGTCTCTAAATAAAACACAAAAAAGGTCTGGGGCTGTGGCTTAGTGGTTCAGCATCCCTGAGTTCATTCCCCTGCACCAAAAAAAGAGAAAAAGAAAAGAATAGACATGGCAGTAGCTAAAGACCATAGGGGCTACAACCAGACCTGTGATGAGTGGGAGCCCAGGCGTTCACCCAGCATCTCCCCTGGATGCTGAGGTGATCCTTCTCCACCTTTTCAGACCTCCAAATGAAGGTGTCCAACCACCATTCTTCTGGATGCCAAGGGTGGATCTTCTTCAAGACATCAGATCACACACCCTCTTGAAGCCTGGAGGGCCTCCTCTGTACAACCCCCAGAATCCAGGACACAACATCCTGCCTCTTCTCCTTGAGACCTACATTCCTCAGGCCTTACCCCCTTGTCATCTCCATTTCACAAAATTTTTGGTCCTGTGGTTTTGAATTTATTTTGATCCCTGTTATGTGGACCCAGAGTTTGGGGGTTGTGGTCTAGTGAGGAGGCTCCTGAGGGATCCACAGTCTACAGCAGGGGCAGGACACAGTGGTGAATTCAGGAGCTTAGGCTACAGGGAGCATCCCACACCTGGCCAGGATCCCCCTCCTGACTCCAGGAGGCTGTGAACACAGTTAGTGGTCAGAACTCCTCTCTTGGTCTTGAGCTTGGTACTTTGTCCAGAGTGTGAGGATGCTATAGAGCTTGTTGTGTGAGGGGTTCCAGGTGGGAATAAAGCCATAAGTAGCCCCCACCATACACACATACACAAAGAGGACCTCCCAATCACATCCAAGAAAACTACTTGCCTTTCCTCTCCTAGACTAGGCTTCAAGGAAATCTGGTCCTTGGATTTACTTAATCCTTAACAAGTGTTTATCTGTTATGTGCCTGGCACTTACAGTATATGAAACCAAAGCCAGGCAAAATCCATTGTCCTCAGGGAGCTTACCTTCAGATGGGGGACTTAATAAATAATGAGGTGTCTATAGTAAAGGATAGGAGTATCAGAAAGTAGAGTGATTTAGGAACCAAGTAAGAATAAAGAAGGTTGTAATTTTTAATTATTTTAATTATTATTCTTAAAATGGGATTTACTGAGAAAGAACATTTGATTACTGCCTGAACATTCTGGGCTACACTAGAGAACAACAGACTGCAGCAGGAATGGGAATGGACAGACTTCAGGAAGGACTTCCTGTCAGTAATTCTGAGCCAAATGCAAGTGGGATTGCATGGGGGCTTCTCTTATGTGCCTCATGAAGGCTCTCTGAAGTCCTGATGTTTGGGGAGACTGAAGTATTGCTATTTGGAAGAAGGTTGGGAGTGGAGGGAGTAAGCTGAGGTGGGGTCCCATTCCAACTCCAACGCTGTGCTTTTCTCTTGCCTGCAGAGTTTGAGGTGTCAGTGAATCTGACGTGTTCAGCAAATGCTAGAGTCCTTGGAGCTGGAGGACAGTCACCACCTCGCAGGGCCTAAAATAGAGGTCTTCTTAGCCCTCAGATTCTCCAAACAGTAGTAATGAGAAAAGGTAAGTATGAGAGCAATGCACAATATCTTGACAACACTCTTTTTTATTGGTTTCATGCAGAAATTATATTTTGAATGTACTAATTTAATAAAATACTAATTTTATCCATTTTTTATTTTTAAAAATGTACTAGGAAACTTGAGACTGCATCTATGGCTCACATTTGTTCAAATTATACTTTTATTGACTAACTCTGTTTGAGAAGCTTAACCATTTTATCTTCTATGTTCAGGTCTGTGATTCATTTCAGATTGTTTTGGAGCATGGTATATGTTCTTCTCCCTGTGTCTCATTGTTCACCTCTGTTTGTTGAAAAGACAATCCTCTCCCATTGGATTCCTTGAGCCCTTTCCATCAGTACAGATGTGCATCTTTATTCTGTCCTAGCCATGTAGACTACCCTGTGCCAGGAACTCTGTTTTCACTACTTGAAAGCAGTAATGAAATCAAATAGTGTGCACCTTGTAAGTTAAAAAAAAAAATTAAACATTCAACTTTTTTTTTCATTTCCATGCTAATTATAGAATTCCATTTGTCAGTGTCCAAAAAAAAAAATGCCTGTTTGATTTCATTTGACAGATCAATTTTGAGAGAACTGATACCTTGTCAATACAAACGAACTATTGTAATCCTTGACTATAGTATTTCTATTTAGTTTTTCTTTTCTTTCTCTTGATAACGGCTTATAGATTTTAGTGTAAAGTGTTTCTGTTAAGGTTTAAATATTAGATGTTCCCCAAAAGCTCATGTGTGAAACAATACAAGAAGTTTTAAATGTGAAATGATTGGGTTACGAAAGTCTTAACCTAATGAATGAATTAACCCCCCTGACAGGGATTAGAAGAGTGCTAATTTTGGCTGGTAGAGTGTGTGAAGGAGGTGGGTCCTTGAGGGCATGCCTTTGGGGTATATATTCTGTCCTTGTTGGGCAGAACTATCTTTCTCTCCTTCCTGATGTGATGTCCTGAGCTGACTTCCTCTGCCACACCCTTCTGCTGTGATGTGTCACCTCACTGGAGCACCAAGAAAAGCAATCAGCCCTCTATGGTCTGAGACCTCTGAAACTGTGAGTTTCCAAATAAACTTTTGTTCTTGTCAAGTCCTTTAGTCAGCAAAAAAGCTGATTAAACGGTTACTTACATTTAAGAATGGGTACCTAAATATTTTATTTCAATGCTATTATAAATGGAATTTGATTATTGTTGTTTTCCAAGTATTATGTTGCTAGTACATGGAAATACAATTGACTTACTACTTTGAAATGTTCTAAATTCATCTATTAGTTCTAGGAATTTTCTTTATCTTAGGATTTTCTATGTATACCCTCATGTTATCTTCAAATTAATGTACATCATAATCTATGAATTGAAATATAATTTTTACAATTTATATTCCATTGTAGGGCAGGCCCCAAATGACTGTAGTGAGGCTTCTGGTGGGCTATATTTTCTGTGTGTAGTCAAGGTCATAAACACTTTTATTCAGCCTATGTGCTCAAGGTCAAAAACATTTGCTGTGGGCATGTGCCTACTGATATAACCTATTGTCAGTGTGCCTTCTTTGTCTGGCCTGCATATAACTAAAGGCCTATGCAGAAGACAAAAGAGGATAAACGGAACTGGCTAGGGGCTGAAGCTAGAACCGCAAGCTAGCCAGAGACTGTTGCCACCTCTGAGTAAGCATGTCTACCATCCAAACTGCATCTTGCATCTTCTTCCACCTGCCAGGATCTTGAATCTGTTCCAAAATCTAAGACCCTGCCTGACACCCTTCTATTTTTATTTCTTGCCTCAAGATTCTGGCTAAGATGTTGAGTTACAGTGTGCAATAGAAGAGGTGAGAGTAAACATACTTGCCTATGAGTTAGGGTTTGGATCCTGAATGTCCCAAAGGCCCAATATGCCAAAGTCTTGGCCACCAGTCTAATGGGAGATGGTGGAACCTTTAGTAGGTGGGACCCAGTATAAGAAAGTTACTTTATTAGGGGTATGCCCTTGGAGAAGATGCTGAGACCTTGGTCCCCTCTTCTTTCTCTTTGTTTCCTGCTTCAAGAGGTGAAGGGAATTTCTCTGCCCCATGCTCCAGTAAAGAATGTCTACCCTGCATTATGGTAGATATAGATTGATGTTCTGGATCCCCACAGGCCCAAAGCAATAGGGCCAAATAACTATGAACTGGCACCTTTGAAACAGTAATACAAAATAAACCTATCCTCATTTAAGTTGCATTATTTCAGGCATTTTGTCACAGCAATCCAAATCTGACTAATAGGATATCTTAAGTAAAAGCACTTCAATCATAAAGGACATTGTTAGTTGTAGATTTTTCAGAGATGCCATTTATCAGATTGATGAAGTTTCCTTTTACCCCCCTGGTTTGCTAAATGATTTAGTCAAGAACAGGTTTTGAATTTGTATAATGCCTTTTGTTCAAGGAGATGATCCTGTGATTATTCTCCCTTATTTCATTAATATATTAAATTAGGATTTATTTTTTAAATATTCATCATAATAAATTGGATTTGATTTGCTGATGTTTTATCAAGTGTTCATGGGTAACATTAGTCCAAAGTTCCCTACTTTTATATGTTAACAATTTAAATTTTAAATAAATGTATAGATTTATGCAACCAGCATTACAATACAAATATAGAATAATTCCATTACCTTAAGAAATTCCACTCATTTGCACTGTCCCCACTCCCAGGACTAGGCTAACACTTATCTGATTTTGAATTCTGTTGATTTGTTTTACTGAACATTTCAGTGGAATGAATGTAGTATGTGATCTATTTGGCTTTTTTTCACTTAGCATAATATGTATGTGCACATGCGCCTGCACAGTGCTGGGGAGTGAACCCAGGTTCTCACACAATGCTAGGCAAGCACTCTACCACTGAGCCACATCCAGCCCTACTATAATGTTTTGAAGTTAACACATTAATTATCTATTTATTTATTCTAATATGTTGTACATGACAGCATAATGCATTTCAATTCATAGTACACATATAGAGCACAATTATTCATGTTTCTGTTTGTACACAAAGTAGATTCACACCATTTGTGTCTTCATACATGTACTTAAGATAATGAATTCCATTTCATTCCACCATCTTTCCTACCCCCATGGCCCTTCCTTTTCCCTCCCTCCCCTTTGCCCTAGCTAAAGTTCATCCATTGTCCCATGCTTCCTCCCCTACCCCCCATTATGGACCAGGATCCACGTATCAGAGAAAACATTCAGCCTTTGGTTTTGGGGATTGCATTTACCTGCAAATGCCATGATTTTATTCTGTTTTAATGCTGAGTAATATTCCATTCTGTATATATGCCACATTTTTTAATCCATTCATCTATTGAAGGCATCTAGGTTGGTTCCACAATTAGCTATTGTGTCACTGCATTATGCTGTTTTTAAGTTCTTTGGGTATAAACCAAGGAGTGGGATAGCTGAGTCAAATGGTGGTTCCATTCCAAGTTTTCCAAGAAATCACCATACTACTTTACAGATTGGTTGCACCAATTTGCAGTCCCACCAGCAATGTATGAGTGTTATCTTTTTCCCCACATCTTCGCCAACACTAATTGTTGTTTGTATTCTTAATAGCTTCCATTCTGACTGGAGTGAGATGAAATCTTAGAGTAGTTTTGATTTACATTTCTCTAATTGCTAGAGATGTTGAACGTTTTCTCATATGTTTGTTGATTGATTGTATATCATCTTCTGAGAAGGGTCAGTTCATTTTCTTGGCCCATTTATTGATTGGGTTATGAGTGTGTGTGTGTGTGTGTGTGTGTGTGTGTGTGTGTTAAGATTTTGGAGTTCTTTATATGTCCTAGAGATTAGTGCTCTATCTGATGTGCATATGGTAAAAATTTGCTCCAAGATGTAGGCTCTCTATTTTCCTCACTGATGTTTCTTTTGCTGAGAAGAAGTTTTTAGTTTGAATCCATCTCTTTTATTGATTCTTGATTTTATTTCTTGCACTATATGAGTCTTGTTAAGGAAGTCAGGGCCTAATCAGACATGATGAAGATTTGGGCCTACTTTTTCTTCTATAGACGCATGGTCTCTAGTCTAATTCCTGGGTCCTTGATCCACTTTGAGTTTTGTGCATGGTGAGAGATAGGGGCTTAATTTCATTTTATTGCATCTGGATTTCCAGTTTTCTCAGCACCATTTGTTGAAGAGGCTATCTTTTCTCCAATATAAGTTTTTGGAGCCTTTGTCTAGTATGAAATAATTGTATTTATATGGGTTTGTCTCTGTGTCCTCTATTCTGTACCATTGGACTACCAGTCTATTTTGGTGCCAATACCATGTTGGTTTTGTTGCTATTTTTCTGTAGTAAAGTTTAAAATCTGGTATAGTGATGTCATCCGCTTCATTCTTCTTGCTAAAGATTGCTTTGGCTATTCTGGGTCTCTTAATTTTTCCAGATGAATTTCATGATTGCTTTTTCTATTTCTATGAGAAATGCCATCGGGATTTTGATTGGAATTACATTAAATCTGTATAGTGCTTTTGGTAGTATGGTTTCTTTTCCTATCCATATTTTTGACAATATTAATTCTGCCTATCCATGAACAAGGGAGATCTTCACATCTTCTAAGGTCTTCTTTAATTTCTTTCTTTAGTGTTCTGTAATTTTCATTGTAGAGGTCTTTCACCTCTTTCATTAAGTTGATTACTAAGTATTTGATTTTTTTTTAGGCTATTTAAATTGGGTAATTTTCCTAGTTTCTCTTTCAGAGGATTTGTCACTGATGTACAAAAATGCCTTTGATTTATGGGTGTTGATTTTATATACTGATACTTTGCTGAATTCATTTGCTAGTTCTAGACATTATCTGGTAGAACTTTTTGGATCCTCTAGGTATAGATTCATGTCATCACCAAGCAGTAATAATTTGAGTTCTTTTCCTATGCATATTCCTTTAATTTCTTTCATCTGTCTAATTGCTCTGGCTAGTGTTTCAAGGACTATATAGAAGTGGTGAAAGAAAACATCCTGGCTTGTTCCAGTTTTTAGATAGAATGCTTTCAATTTTTCTCCATTTAAATGATGTTGGCCTTGGGCTTATATTATAGTTTATAAAAGTTTTATTATTCATTAAACATTATAAATATTGTATTTGCAGCATTCTTCATGCCTTGATTATATTTTATTGTTAAAAAAATTTAATTTCCCTTCTTCTTCAACCCATGGATTTTTAAGTACCTTGATTAATTTCCTGATGTTTGGAATTTTACAGATATTCTAATGTTATTAATTTCTAATCCAATGTCAATACATTCAATGAGTTCAATCCTTTTCAACTAATTGAGGCTTGTCTTAGGGCTAGGAGATGGCTGGTCTTGGTGAATGTTCCATCTACACTTGGGAAAAATGTTTATTTAGTTCCTATTGGATATGGTATTCAACAAATATTAGTTGGATCAAATTGGTTCACAATGAGGGTAAGTGTTCTACTTCTTTGTTTGCACATATTCTATTAATGGGAGACAAGTATTGAAAATCAAATATTGTGATTTTTAGTGTCAGTTTCCTTTTCTAATCTACTAATTTATACTTTATCTACTTTGGAGTTATATAATTAGTTATTTCTATATTTATTACCTATGTCTTTTGTGATACTTATTATCATTGTAGAATGTTCTTTTTTGTCCCTAACAATACTTCTTGTTTTGAAGTCAATTTTCCTTCACAGTAATACATTTAGTTTTTTATGCTTTCTACTTGAATGACCTTTTTATTCATCTTCCAACTTTCAAGTTGAAGTTTCATTTTGCATTTCTATTATCTATATCATGTGATCTATCTTGATTTTTATCAAAGTGGTAACTTCAGTCTTTTTGTTGAAATTTAAGTCCATTTGAATTTAATCTGATTACTTATATACTTTTATTTTAGCTTACTATTTTACTATTTATTTTTAAAGTATCTCATCTTTTCTTCATTCTTGCTCCTCCCTTCCTACTTTCCTTTGTTTCAAATAATTTTTATTTTTAGTTATTCCTCTCCTGGATTTTTTCACATATTTCCTTGCATTCATTTCTTATTTTGGTTGTAATAATTAAAACCTGCATCTTTAACATTCCACAAATCTTAGGTGGTAACATTGATCTACAACCAGCAAAATATAGGAAACTATGTCCTGAAGCACTTTGCTTCAAATTACCTGTAATGCAGGACTTCTCACTGAATTGAGTTTTTTCTAAATATGCATTCATTTTGCCTTCTTCCCCCTTTTATTTATTCACATAAATTTGCTAATTTTAGGCATAAAGTTAAACATTGGTAATCATTTAGTATCACAGCTATCACCACAAGCCAGATGTGCTCTTACCTGTTTGTATTCGATTTTCTCCTTTATTCCTAGCCCTATTCCTTTCTGTAATTTTGAATATTCTAGAATATCATATAAGTGCAATCCCATAGTATGCAGTCTTGTATAGCATAATGATTTTAAAGTTCATCCAATGTGTTATACGTATTAATATTTTGTTCATTTTTGTTGCTGAGTATTGATGAAATTCTAATTTACACATTGGTTTACCTATTGAGAAGTTGATAAAAATGGATTATTTCCAGCTTGGGTAAATTATAAATAAAATCACTATGAACATTTAAGTATAAGTCTGTCTATATAGACATGTTTTCTCACCCTTTGGACAAATGCCCAAATGTGGATTATTAGGTTGTAAGGTAAATATTTATGTCAGGAATTGAGATAATGTTTTACTGTTTACTGACTTGTGACATTTTTTCATTTCCAGCAGCAGCACATGACATTTCCAATGACTCCACGTCCTGTTAAGATGCGGTATTATCCCAGGTGTTTTTAATGTTCTCCATTCTAGTTGCTGCGTGGTGGTAAGTCATTGTGGTTTTAATTTGCATTTCTTTGATGATTACTGCTTGGTGAGCACCTTTCAGTGACTGGCATATCTTATCAGTGACTGGCATATCTTCTTTAGTGAACTGTTGTAATAATTAAAACCTGCATCTTTAACATTCCACAAATATTAGGTGGTAATAATGCTTTTATAAAGCATTGTCTGTTTCATTATTTAGTTATAAGCATTCTTTATATATTCTGGGCATTTCCATATATATATATATATATATATATATATATATATATATATATAAATTTTTTCTTTCTATGGTTTGCATATTTTTCCATACCCATGTCTTAGTCTGTTTATGCAGCATTAAAAAAAATAGACCAGGTAATTTATTTTTTTAAAAAAAATTATTTATTACAGTTCTGGAGGTTGGAAAGTACAAGATCAAAATGCCAGCATTGGTGTCTATTTTTTGCTGCTCTCAGCTTCCACTGTCTGTTTCCATCTGTATTTCCCTGTTGTCTTGCTAAATTCTGACCCTGTTCATTTCTACTTATGCATATTTTGTTTCACATTTATCTCTAACCAAAATCATTGGAACATATTTTGCATCTTTAACTCATAAAATCTGTTCCCTTGGGTCCTGCAAGTTAAACATGAACTGAGATGTAATGGAATATGCTAGTTAGAATTTGTGGCTATATGTTATATGAAAACCTCTGGTTGTAAATTGCTTTGTCCCTGCTATATCAAGAGTTTGACCATACAGTGTTGACAATCCACTTCTACTTGATTATATTGATGAATGTAGGCATAGCATACAGTAATTTTGTATTTTTCAACAAAGCATTCTTATACAACTGAATTATCAGAGCTAATTTCTACATCCTGGTAGTAATGGCTTTATTAGAAGAGGAAGAAACACCCAAACTAGCATGGTTGTTCTATCACTGGAACCATGCTCTTAGACTTCCAAGCCTCCAGAATCATAAGCCAAATAAACGTCTATTCTTTATAAATCACCTAGTCTCAGTATTTTGTTACAGCAACAGGAAACAGACTAAGACACTCTCCATTTCTTGAAAGATGAAAAGTAGATTATACTCATATGTGTTGTGTTGTATTGACATTGTGATCATCCCAAGATCCTCTCAATTTCTGATGACTCCCACACCTCCTCCTTCCTGTCACTGCAACTCCCTTCACTGACTAGTACTCAAGCTCTTGTGGAAGAACAGTAGCAAATGCAGAATTTATAAATGGGTGGACAAAGGTATCCCTCCCTCTTTGCATTCTACTTTCCCAATATGTTTAATTGGTTTCTCTTCTGCTAAAATTATCCAGATTTGTTTTCTGCTTTAAGCTACGACTATTAATTTATCTTTAAGCTAAATACTTATTTCTACCATCTCAAAACCCAGCTGACATAAGACATACTCCAAGGCAGTTATTTCCAAAAACTCAGGTATATTGAACTTCACATAATTCTCTCCCCCTTCTTATTATAAAATTTGAAAAAGACACTGTAAATAAATTAACAAATTTCCACTAATACATAATACACCTCACAATGTTTAATCATGAAATGCCTGATCAAGTATGATTTGCATCAAAATATTTACTGTTTTCCCAGATGCTTAGGAAACTAGCAGAAACAATAATGAGACAGGAAAGGCTCTTGAGAAATCCATATGGATGTTGTAATTAATTAGCATTAATAGTAGAGGTTGCAATTCCATGACCCAGGCATTTGTCCCATACATTTGTCTCAGTGGCAGACAAAGACAAGGACCAAATCAAAGACAATGGAAGAAATTATTAATAATAGCATACACTTTAATAAATACTTTAAAGCAATTATAATCTTTGCACTGCAGATCAAGTATTATCAGTTCCATTTTAGAAACAAAGCAGAGAGGGCAGAATACTCCTGAGGCTACCATACTGTTTCAGTCACCTAAGGGATTCAGAAATCCAGCAGGTCAGTCTAGCCAAAGTAGAAAATTGGGAATGATGTAGAGGAAAAAGAGATAAATGAAAAAACCAAGGACTGTGCCCAGATTATTTCCTCTCAGGGTCTCAGTGTAAGTCTAGATCTCATGCAGTTAAGCCACAAAAAAGGAAAAATTCTCCCAGTAAAGGAAGATGAGAATTCATAGATAAACTCTTGGGTTCTAGCATTTGTAAAGGTGACCTTCCCTCCATCATAATCCAAGGCAATGCCAATCTGCCTTGGACAGTAGGACAGTATCTGGAAAGGTTCAGAGTTTGTACATATAGAGACCCCTGCTGAAGATAGCTGTAGAGTCCAGAATCCCTCCTCAGGGGTGAAGGCCAGGAACCCTCTTCTCACCACTGACTCTCTTGCCACCCCCAACAAGCAGAATTTCGACCATATTCCATTTTCCTGAGACCATTCTTCCTCCAACTCTTCGCTCTCATTTCTGTATCCAGGAGAACTATATCTATCAGTGATTCCTATGAACCCACCAAGATAGCTACTGCCAAACACATCTCTGGCTCCACCTCTGTATTTCATTGCTTCTTCTTCCTCCTCTGCTCCCCACCAGATCCTATCCACTTTCACTTCTCAGTACACTTTGCCCCAGGTGAAGCCCTTACTGCCCAGCACACCAGGCTCAGGATCGAATCGCTGACCATGTTGGTATTTGTTCATCCACAAGCCAGTGAATATCATACTTTTCCCATTTGGAGACACTGAGAGGTAGCCATTGGCTGTCTGAGAATTCAGGACGATTCTCACTGTGGGAACAAGGGGAAACAGGTGTGGCATCCTAAAAGGTATTGAAGGAGATCTTTCCCATGGGTTCAGGAGCCCTTCTGACATGGCCTCTGTTGGGGACCAGGGCCTCAGACCTTGTGCTCATACTTCCACTAGCTCCTCTATCTAGAAAGTGCAGGGAATGTGGGGAGAAAATTCAAGGGCACAGGCAGTGTGATAAAACCTCAGAAAAAGAGAGACTGTGATCATTATAGCTGGGGAAATCTTTCTTTAAATGTTTGTGAGTTTGAAATTTGGCAAGTCAGGTAAAGAATTTAGGTAGATTAGCCACCATGAAGACCTATTTAAAGAGATGGGCCACAAGGAAAAGAGCTTCACAGGGAAACTGCAATTTGAGTTTGGAAAGTTCACTTTGAAGCAAAAAAATCAGAAAATAATCCCTTCCAACTACTTACTTGTTTTATATTCCAGATCCCTCAACAATTTTCCTGGAAGGAACAAAAAGATAGTAAGAGATTCTGACACCACCTCTTTCTAAGTCAAATTCTGTTATTGTTGGCTAATACCACTTTAAAAGGTGAAAAGGAACCATGAAAACTCAAGTGAAATAGAGAAACCTTACCCAGAGTTGTACCTTCAAAAGTGGCTCATTCAAGTACCCATCCCAACATCTGCCTAAAGTACCCAAGAGCACTTGGACCATATTCTCTATTGTTTAATGAGGTCCTCAACTGTGATACCTTAATCATTTTTTCTCTACTCTCAAATATAATTCTGAGATTCATTCTCCCAATATGTTTCTTTTAAATTTTTTATTAGTTTATTTTAATTATATGTAATATTAGGGTTCATTTTGGCATAATTACACAAGCATGGAATATAACTTGCTCTTGTTCAGTCCCTAGGACTTCCCCTTTCCCTTCCCGCCTCTCCTTGTGCCCTTCCCTCTAGTCTTCTACTGATCTTTCTTCTACTTACTTAGTTCTTTTTCTTTCTTTCTTTCTTTTTTAATGGTGCCTTGTGGATATATATGAAGGCCAATCTGTTTTTAAATTTTTTAATTTCTAATTAAGGTAAAAGACACATGACATAAAATGTATCATCCTTACCATTTGTAAATTTTATGTTTCAGTAGTGTTAAGTATATTTACATTATCATGCAACCACTTTCTAGAACTTTTCCCATCTTGCAAAACTGACACTCTATAGCTATTAAATAACAACTTTTCATTTTCCTTTCTTCTGCACCTCTGGCAATGACCATTTCACTTTCTGTTTCTATGAATTTGACTATGTTAGATATCTCATATAAGTGGAATTATATAGTATTTGTCCTTTATGTGACAGATTGTTCCACTTAACAAAATGGCCTCAAGTTTCATCCATGTGTCTGAATTTCTTTCTGTTTGGCTTAATAATATTCCAAGGTGTGTGTGTATATATATATATATACACACACACACACACACACACACACACACACACGGTTTTCTTATCCACCAATGGACCCTTGGGTTACTCCATTTCTTTGCTATTATGAATATGCACATAGATATGCAAATATCTATTTGTGATCCTGCTTTCAGTTCTTCTGGATATTTATCAAAACATGCAATGAATGGAGCATACAGAATTTTTTTTTTGGAGAAACAATCATGCCATTTTCCTTGGCCTTCCAATGTTTTTCACGTTTTAGATAGTATTTTTTGAATCAACTCCAAGACCTATTAACTATCATTCTACCTTAGTCTAGGTATCATTTTTCAACTGTCATGGGAAAGACATCCTGGTTTAGACTTAAATTCCCTCTCCAATATCCCTGCCTGGTATAAGTGACCTATACAAGAATAAGGAATGCTAAAAAGCTAAGGCCAAGTGGGGTGCAGTGGCGCATGCCTGTAATCCCAGTGACTTGGGAGGCTAAGGCATGAGGATTGTGAGTTCAAAGACAGCCTCAGCAGTTTAGCAAGGCACTTACCAACTCAACGAAACCCTTAGGATGTGGCTCAGTGATTAAGCACCCCTGGGTTCAATCCTCAGTATCAAATAAATAAATAAATAAATAAATAGCTAAGGCCAGAATCAAAACCCAAGAAAACACTAAGAAAAAGTTTTCTAGGCTCAGAGCCCCTTTCTTCACCCATTCCATTACCATGGAATCCTCTCAGGCCTTTCTCTAATGAAAGAATTTTATCAGAAAATTCTTCTGCTCGCTTTTTGATTGCAGGACTGATGGGCTTTTCAATCCAGAACTTCTTCCGGGGATACCTAGAGAAAGTAGAATCATGGTGGAAACCACTGGAAGAAAGACATGTATGGCCACTGTCACCGCACACAAGGCACACTAGTGACAGCACAATTAGTGAATGCTCCAAGGAGTCAATTCCAACATGAGAGTCAAAGGGTAAAATTTACAGAGTTCTGAAGAAGGGCCACAACCAAAATGTTCTCTACCCATCAATATATCATTTATGTGTGATGTTAAGAAAAGAGAGCCATTTTCTACATTGGAGCTCTTTGAAACATGCTATTAATGTTACAACTTCTAAAGAAATTGCTTGAGGATATATACCAGATAAAGAAAATTAAAGTACCGATTTTAATTTCAGAAAATTTTAAAGCTTTTAATTGAAAACTAAGATAAATTGGCTGGACATGTAGCTCAGTGGTTGAGTGTCTGCATCTCATGCACAAGGCCCTGGGTTAGATCCTCAGGACCACCAAAACAAATACAAAAAAACAAAACCCCTAAATCATTAAAATTAAGATAAAGCTGGAAAGAGATACTTAAGTTAACTATAAATTGAAAGAAATCTGAGGTTTTGATCTTACTATTATATAGGGTTGAATTCAAGGCAGAAAAAAATATTAAACAAGACAACAAAAGGTAGTTTACATTACCTAAGGATTATAATCCACAGTTAAGATATAACTCTTCTTAAAGACCATACAGAAAAAAAATAGCAAAATATAAAATGAAGTGGGGTATGATGATGCACATCCAATCCTAATTACTCAAGAGGCTAAGGCAGGAGGTCAAAATTTTGAGGCCAGCATGGGCAACTTAGTCATACTTTCTTAAAATTTAAAAAAATAAAAAGTAATTCAGTGGTAGGTACAAGCGCCCTCTGGTATCGGTTCTCAGTACTGCAAATTTAAAAAAGAAGAAAGAAAAGAAGCAAAACCAAAATTTACATTGCACATTAAAAAATCCAAAAAGTGGGAAAGTCTATTAATAGAAAATAACATATTTCAAGGCAAGAAGTATCACCCATTTTTGTCACCCTAGTTGCTTACATAATTACTTGTCTTTAATATGTTTAGTTTCCCCTGACAGGATCTGGTAACCTACCTCATTACCTCCTTTCTACCCAATGTCTGGTCCACAGTATATGCTCAGTATTTGTGAATAGTCCATTATGTCTCTGGAGATGAGCTGCGCATTAGCAAAATGCCTGACTCTGAATCTCTGCCTAAATCTTCTGTGTAAGTTTTGTTGTTGTTCTTGGCAGGGGATTGAACTCGGAGCCTCAAACTTACTAGGCAAACACTATACCACCGAGCTACATCCCCAGCCCAGATGTTAAGTTTTTAACAGACATTTCCTCAGACTCAATGCCAGAGAGTCATCATCCTGTGACACATAGAAGTGTCCTCTTCCTACACTCAGAGCAAAGGAAGCCATCACGACCAAGCAAGGAGGATGATCTGATGGTGAAATGTGTTCTACAGAGTATGGAGGAAACTACAGCCAGAAGTTGCAGCTGAGAACTAGGGAGGAATTGAAAGGAAAAACAGAAACTGAGTTTTAAAAATGGACATAGATTCTAAATATTCTGTAATTCTCTTCTATAACCGCCTCCCATTTCATTTCTACCTCAGCCCACTCCCATCTTAACATGTTCTATGACAATAATTTTTCTATAACTGCCTCTCCAATTCCATGCAATGCATTTCAACTATGCTACCTGAAGAACTTCTAAGAAGTCCTCTTCTAGACCTTGTGAAATTTTAATAAATTAAAAGTAGAGAAGAGAAAACAAAGTGCTTTTAAAATAAGACGCACTTACCTGCTTATTATGTCACTGGGGTCCTAGAAAAGAAGAGAACACAAACACTATCATGGAAAGAATGTCCTCAGGAGCCATCAGCAGTCCCTGTGGGACCCCTGGGGAGCAGGTTCACAACAGAACCATACAGGGAGTTAATGTGATGGGCTTGAAACTGCTCTACTCTCCACTGCAGAAGCAGTTTACAGGGATACATACTTCTCCCTCCTTTCCTCCCTTTTCAGATCTACTTTCTTCCTACCAGGAAAACTTCCTTGATTAATAGATAATAGTCTATTAAGACTCTGTTATCTTCAGGTTAAGTCTGAAATCTCAGCCTGACTTGGTAGACCTCTGTTCAGTTGGCCCCATCTTACCCACCTCTTCTTCCCTTCAATTTCTTTCTCACTTAAACTTACTCCTCTAGAAAAGTAGCCCCCTCACTCTGTCCCCTTCCTGTCTTCTTATCTATCTCCCTATTCCTATCTTCCTCAGCACCTGCACCCACCTCCCACACAAGTTTATTATCACATTCATTTCTCTATGGCCAAACACTGCACCCACACCCCTTGCCAAGGGAGAGGGGACAGTACAGTCTCCTGCAATTTAGAGCTTATAATCCACTGGCTGGCTGATTAACTTGTTAAAGAACTCAATAAATCAGAATAAACCCTTGTCTCTCCTCACTCCTCCTCCAAGTCTCTTACTAATGGAGAGGCAACACCAGTTTGGGGCAAAATGATTTAGATACAATTTAGGTGGTCCCTCACCTGCAAAAGTTCCAGTGCTGGCTGCCGAACCTTCTTCTCTAATTCAGAAATCAGAGTCCCAAGCCGGACCACCTCCTCTGAGCCTTTAGTTATATGGCTGCTCCTCCCTTCTGTGAGCTCTTGCTCCATCTCCATTAGCAAGTCCAACAGGAACTGTTCCCTTTCTCTCAAGAACTGATGGCCCTGTTCAAACACTGTTACAATATCTTGCCTGTGGCCCTGGAATTTTGTCTATAGTAAATGTAGAAAGAGAATGATTTCTTCTGGGAGGTCAGAAAACACTAGAACATGTGTAAGATCTTTAGGGATGAGTTCAGAACAGGAATCCCTTCAAACACCTCCCCGCTTCTTAATCCCCTCCAAAATCACACACACCCCTCTCCCACAGAACATTCTCCTTCTGTGTACACAGAACATTCCCTGGAGATTTCTCTTACGAGCAGGGCCTGAATCTCATCTTCTCCTGTAGACTGAAAATTCTGAATTCTATCCCTGTCTCCCTTCAGAATCTTCAGATGATTTAGAATTTTACCCTATGGAAATAAATATGAATAATCTCAAGATTAAGATGAAAATAACATATTGCAAGGCCCTGGGTTCAATCCCCAGTACCACCAAAAAAAAAAAAAAAAAGAAAAGAAAAGAAAATAAAGAAGAAAATGACCTAAAAAATAAAAGGGAGATGAAAAGTGATTCCATAGTAAAATCAGATAGCATTTGACCTTATATACTACAATCAAAAGCAATTTCTTAAAAGTAAAATAAAAGAATAATCTATTATTACAACTATTAAGACTTATGGTATAGTTTTTATTCATATTTACAGGGTTCTTTTCCACCAAAAAACGCAGAAAATTTAAATTAAAATCCATTAATAATATGAAAATAGAAGAAAATCAATATAAAAAGTCAAGGAAAGTATACATGCTGTTTTAGCCCATTTTCTATCACTATAACAAACTATCAAAGGCTGTGTTACTTTATAAAGAAAAGAGTTTCATTATCTCACAATTCTGAAGGTTCACGGGCAGAGCATTGGCATCATCCCAGCTCTGATAAAGACCTCATGGTGATGGCATCACAACGGCAGCAGCACATGTGAGAGATCAAATCACCACACAGAAAGCCAGAATTCAGTAAGAGGCTAGTTTAACAAGTTTAGCAAAATTAGGATCTATATCTTAAAAGTCCACCACCTCCCAATATTGCTACACTTGAGGACCAAGCTCGGAACACAAGAACCTTGGGGGACAAACTATATCATATCCTAACACCAAATTATGTAAAGAATGATTTAATTAGTTTTAAGTTTCCTGTGAGCCAAGGAGAAAAGGAAAACAATGAGTTGCATCATTTTTCTTTAATAGACAAGAGAAAATACTCTAGTCTGTCAGCGAAAATGATATTTTCCCTGAAATTAAATTCTGAATGAAAACTTATACTGAAGATTTACACTAGAAACACTATCTTCAAAAATATTTTTAAGATGATTACATGCTGAAGAACACACAATGTGAATCTATATACTTAAGAGGGCTGATAATCTATATTGCTGATTGAGACCTGATACAAATGTCTCAAAAACCAACACATGCAGGTATTGGGATAGACTTATTAGCATAAAAGCTGTGGAAACTGGCAAGTGTGAATATGTCCCCCAAAGCTCATGTGTTGGAAACTTAATCCTGAAGGAGTGTGAAGAGATGGTACTTTTAAGAGGAAATTAGTCTTGAGGGCTCTGCTCTTGTGAATGGATTAATGCCATTTTTTACGGGAGCAGGTTTGCTGTCACTGGAATAAGTTCCTCATAAAAGGGTGAGTTTGGTCTTGCCCACCCTTTTTCCCCCTTGTGATGCTGATGCCTTTATTTTGTTTAATGCAGCAAGAAGACCCACACTAGAAGCTGGTACACCTTGATCTTGGCCCCCAGCTTCCAAAACCAATAGCCAATAAACTTCTGCTCATTATAAATTGCCTAGTTCATAGTATTTTGTTACAGCAGCACAAAGCAGACCAAGACAGAAACAATCAATTTTATTATCCAAATTCAAGAATTGAGTCACCACCAGGTGTGGTGGTACACACCTGTAATCATAGTGGCTCAGGAGGCTGAGGCAGGAGGATCACAAGTTCAAAGCCAGCCTCAGCAACTTAGTGAGGCCCTAAGTAACTTAACAAGACCCTGTCTCAAAATAAAAAGGATTTGGGATATAACTTAGTAGTTAAGCACCCTTTGGTTCAATCCCTGAGATCTCGATCTCTCTCTCTCTCTCTCTCTCTCTCTCTCTCTCTCTCTCTTTTAGTACTGAGGATTGAACACAGGGGTCCTTAACCACTGAGTCAGATCCCCAACCCTTGTTTTTTAATTTTATTTTGAGACAGGATCTCGCCAAGTTGCTTAGGGCTTTGCTAAACTGCTGAGGCACTGTGAACTCTGGAGCCTCCTGCCTCAACTTCCCAAGCTACTGGGATTACAGGTGTGTAATCTAGCCCAAGAACTCTCCATACTAAAATATTTGGACCATCATACCTGTTATAAGGGATGTTATTTAAAAAAAAATAACAAGTATTGGCAAAAATGTAGAGAAAAGAGAATATTGATACATTGTTGGTCAGAATATAAATTGGTATAGCCATTTCTTTAAAAAAAGTATAAAGGTTTCTCAAAAACTAAAAATAAAAATTACTATATTATCTGGCCACCCACTTCTTCATATTTATCCAAAGGAAGTATAATCATAATCTCCAAGAGATATCTTCATTCCCATGTTCTCTGTGGCATTATTCACAAGAGCCAAGACATGGAATCAACCTAAGTGTCTACTTATGGATGAATGGATAAAGAAAATGTACCATATGCATACAATGAAATATTAATTAGCCTTAATAAAGAGAAAATCCTGCCATTTATGATAACATGGATGGGCTTGAAGGACATTACACCCAGGGAAATAAGTCAGATCCGGAAAGCAAATATGACAATATTCCACTTGTACATGGAATCTAAAATGGTCAAACTCATAAGCAGAGAACAGAATGATAGTTGCCAGAGGTAGGTGGAGGAAAAATGGGAAGTCAAAGGGATCAAAGAATTACAACAAGATATATAACTTCTGGAGATTTGTTAAATACCATAATGTCTAAAGCTAACAAAATTGTGTTGTCTACTTAAAATAACAAAATGGGCAAAACACATGATAAGTGATCTTATCCAAACACATACACACACACACACACACACACACAAATAAATAAATAAATAAATAAATAAATAAATAAATAAACCAATGATAATAAAGGGGACATAAATAACCTTTAGGAAGTGATCAAATACGTTTGTAGCCTTGATGTTGGTGATTTCTCAGATGTACACTTATCCCCAAACTTATTGATTTATGCACACTGACTATGTACAGCTTTCCACATGTCAATCATACCTCAATAAAGTGGTTTAAAAATTTGACCCTATCCTGAAGGAATGGTAGAACTTTCTTGGCTACAAGAACAGACCTGTGTTTCAACCAGATTCTTACCCGATAAGGCTGTGCAGCCTTCTCCAGAAGAACAGCAGCATGGTGCCTGTGCTCCCGAGACTCCCGACACATCACACACAGAATCTGCTGGTCATCTTTGCAGTAGTAATGCAGTTTCTCCAGATGTCGCCCACACAGCTTCTCTGCCCTTTGCTCAGGTGATCTTTCCTCTCTGGGTTGTCTCTCCTCATCTACTTTCATCCTCCAGATGTTCTCCACCAAACTGGCCATCTGCCATACATGGCGGATATTCTCTTTCTTAAAAGCTGTCTTGCAGAGAGAACAATATAATGGCTGCCTAGAAGATTCACAGACCTTAATGATGCAGTGATAGCAAAAGACATGACCACAGTCAATGGTCACTGGCTCTCTCAAGTAGTCAAGGCAGATGGAGCACAGCACCTCATCCTCCAGGTTTCTCAGAGGGGAGGCGGCAGCCATGATCACTATGTTCAGGACCTGCAGAGTTCCCTCTTGAGGTGGGGAATCACTTTCTAAGAAGACGAAGATAAAATGGAAGCTGTGGGTTTAATAAACATCAAAATGGAAATGTGAGAAAATGTTTTTTATTTTTTTATGTTCAGATTGTTCCCCACCTTTTTTCTCAAAATCCAAAGCTCCTTCAAGAACACTAGTTAGGACAAGTTCTGGCCTGCAAACTTAGATGTTACACAGGCAGCTTGTTCTGGTGTAATATTTCAAAGGAAGATCAGATACTAAGAAAGTCAAGGCTCCTATGTTTTCTCTTACATGTAAAAGCTAAAAAAAAAAAAAAGAGTAAGAAGAGGGAGTGAATCTCATGAAAATAGAAGGGAAACAAGCAGTATAGGAAGGGGAGATAATGAAAAACAAAATTGGCAGAATTATATTGTTTTTATTGTGTGCCTGTACAAATATGTAACAATGAATCCCACTATTATATAGAATTCTAATAAGCCAGAAAACCCCATTTCTAAAAATAAAATAAAATTAATAAAACCTAGAAAATTATTGACCTTTGAAATTCTATCAAGGTTCTAAAATCATGTCATTAGAACTCCAGAAGAGGAAAAAGAAATTGGTAAAGAAAAAAATATTTAAAGAAGAATGGCTGAAATTTCCCAAATATGACATGACCTAAATTTATGTCAAGAAGTTTAGCAAATGCCAATTGACAATTTGGTCAATTGACAATTTCTAGGAAAAGCACCTGAGAGACATCAAAACCAAGCTGCTACAAACCAGAAACAAAGAAAAAAATCTTGAAAGCAGACAGAAAAAAATGACATTACATCAAGGGGGAAACTATTCAAATGTTATTTTCTATTCAATCATATTTCTCATTAGACTCCACAGAGGTCAGAAAACATGGGAAAATTATAAACTGCTGGGAGACAAAAAAAATGTAAATTCAGATTTGTGTACCAGCAAAAATATTCTTCAGGAATAAAAGCAGTTTCAGGTAAAGAAAATATGTCACCAGCAAACCTGCTATAAAAGAACTGCTAATTGAAGTTCTTCAGGCTGTCCACAAATGATACCAAAGGGAAATCGGAACTTGAGGAATGAAGGAAGAACAACAAAAGTGGTAAAAATTTGCATAAATTACCTATTTTATACCTAGGAAGTTCTTTAAAATATTAAGGACTATTGGAAGCAAAAAAAAATACAACATAAAATCATTGAGATGATGTTCACATATATGAGATGTAATACAGAAGACAACTATAGGAAAAGGGACCTATGTAGTTGTAGGGCTTCTACATTTTACTTAAAGTCACAAAGTCTGAAAGTATACTATGAAAAGTAACACAGAGACCATTTATTAAAAACCATCTATTATAAATGCCAACAAGGAAATTAACTTGAAATACTAAAAAATAAACCAAAAGAAAGCAGAAAAAGGGGAACAGAAAGTAAAAAAAAAAAAAAAAAAACAGGATGAAGAAGAAATAATAAAATGGTGGGTCTAAATTCAACAAGATCAATAGTTACATTTGAACTGGAGGTGTAGCTCAGTGATAACATGCTTAGTGTGGGAAGCCGTTCTCGCACGTGATTGGGCACCTCCCTGATTGGGTGTGAGGCGTTCTGGCTAAACTGTGTCGGAACTATTCCCCACCCTCTCTAGGTGCAAGAGCCCATCCGTGTGGGGGTGTGACTGACCATTGACCCTGAGACCAATCACTGACCCTGACCTTGGAATGCTGTCCCCCTCAACCTTCATTGGATGGAATTTTCCCCTGAATTTCTTGTTCCCCAATAAAAGGCCACTCCCTGGCGTGCTCTCTCTGTCTCTCCTGCTAGTCTGTGTAAACCTCGGTGCCCCACCGGGTGGCTCAAGGCAGGAGCCAGAGGGGAGAGCCGTCTCAGACCTGGTCAAAGAAAAAGTTAAATTGAGTTTTGTGTGTTTATTTTGATCTCACTAGTTAACTTCTATGCTACGAACCTCTTGTATGAAGCTTGCGTGCTGGTCGCACGGTGGAGCTTAGTATGTGCAAGACATGGATTCAATACCTAGCACTAATAATAATAACAATAATGATTATTGTTATCATTATGAATGTCAACTATTAGAACATACCTATTAAAAGATGAAGGTTGTTAGATTAGTTTTTTTTAAAAAGACCAAACTATTTTCTATCTCCAGAAAATCCGTATTAAACATATTGATATTATAAACTAAAAATTAAAATACTAGAAAATGATGTTAGAATTTAGATTTATCCTTATAAATTGTACATCTAAAAAAAAAAGCTTAAAGCTGAAGTAGCTATATTTATAAAGTAAACTTAGGACTGAGAAATCTTACCAAGGGTAAAAAAGTCTATTACCTTATGATAAAATGATCAATTTCCCACAAAAACATTGTTATCTCAAATGTGTATGCAATTAACAACAGAGCACCAAAACTCATGAAGCAAAAACTGATAGAACTGAACAGGGGATATAGCCCAGTGACGGAATACTTGCCTCATATGCACAAGGCCAGACCAGAAGTTCAATCACCAACACTGCAAACACACACACACACACACACACAGGAAAAAAAAAATCAGAATTGACTTAATCCAAAATAGACAAACCCAAAATTATCTTGGAGATTTCAACTCTTTTCCCTCAAAAATTGAGAAAAATCGGTAAAAAATCAATATAGATAAATTTATGAAGACCTAAACAAACTATCAACTAACATAACCTAGACATTTACAAAATATTGTGCCCAATAAAAGCAAAATACTTTTTCTTTTCAAAATCACCTGGAATAGTCACAGAAAAGGACCATATTCTGGACCATAAAGTAAACCTTAAACAATCTTACAAGAATTAAAATTATAGCAAGTATGTTCTTAAACCTTAATGGAATTAAACTAGAAATAAATAACAGAAAAATATTTAGAAAGTCCCCAAACATTTGTAAACAAGACACTTCTAAGTAAGTCATGAGTTGAAGAGAATCATGAAGGATGTTAGAAAGTGTTCTGAACTGAAGGAAAATAAAAACACAACATATAAAAATTTGTGAGATGCAGCTAAATTACTATTAGAGGGAAACTTATAGTATTACAAACCACACTCAACAAAGAAAGGCCTTTAATCAATTAACTAAGCTTTCATTTGAGGAAAATGAAACAAGAAAAGCAAATTAAACCCCCAAAAGGTAAGGGCAGAAAATAAAGATAAAAGAATAAATTAATAAAAATCAAAAGCAGAAAAACAATAGAAAATTTCCAGGAAACTAAAAGGTTATTCTTTGAAAAGAGCAATAAAGTGACAAACCTCCAGCCAATATAACCAAAAATAAATAAATAAATAAAAGCATAAATTACAAAAGGAATGAAAAAGGAGACATTACTAAAGACCCTCTAAATATTTTGTAGGGCATTTTGCCTTGCAAAATGATCTTCACTTACCTGATCTCATTTAATCCTTTCTGCAGCCCTCTTAGAACAGGGATTATTAATATTATCCCCTTTAGGGAGATGTGGAGGGGGAGACATGCTTCAGGGCTGGATTAAGGCCAACTGATGTCCTAAGAACAGCCCTACTATGGTACCTCCTGGGCCTTTTCCATAGTTTAACCTAAAGAGCCGAAGGATCCATTCCTTATTTAAGGCAATGGGGAAAAAAATTATCTTAGTGATGGTAATATATTCTCTTTGTAAACTGTCATCCTCCCAACATCCCTGAAAGTTAAAGCACCATCTCTATTTATTACAAGATATAATCAAGTGAGATTGCAAAATTGTGAGAATTCAAACAGCTACTAAGGGTAGAAGCTAGAATCGGTTCTCCAGTCTGGTCTGTTCCTTTCCACAATTTGCCTCTCAGCCCTGGAGACGCAAAATAAGGGTGAGTTTGGGGGCTATCCTGTTCCTTAACTCTATCATTGCCACAATAAACTGGGATTTGTTGTTGTTGTTGTTGTTGTTGTTCTAATGGGCAGTTTTACTTGGCATGGTGAGTGCCTAAAAGTGGTTTGAAGGTGTCTTCAGATATACTTTTATATTTTTGTTTTGGTCTTTTGGAGTGAGTGACAACTGGCATTGAAAACAACAACAGATTTGTGCAATGGATCCTTCGGCTCTTTAGGTTAAACTATGGAAAAGGCCCAGGAGGTACCATAGTAGGGCTGTTCTTAGGACATCAGTTGGCCTTAATCCAGCCCTGAAGCATGTCTCCCCCTCCACATCTCCCTAAAGGGGATAATATTAATAATCCCTGTTCTAAGAGGGCTGCAGAAAGGATTAAATGAGATCAGGTAAGTGAAGATCATTTTGCAAGGCAAAATGCCCTACAAAATGTTGTTTTTTTTACTTCCACCACAATAAATCAGAGCAAATGTATTGTTTTCAGCTGACATCCTGAGCCTCATGGGGATCCTTATTTTGCCCCCTATATTTATTTCCCTTTGTCGGGGCCGCCACACTGCCCGCTCAGGCCTGGTCTGCCCTCCCTCCGCCAGCCTGAGACAGAGGGACCGCGTGCTTGGTACCAGGGCGATCAGGGACGCCCTGGGTCACTCACTCTGCAGATGCCTCGGCGATCACTCCAGAGCCCTCCAGGACAGCCCCGACCCTTCCTGCGCCTCCGCGACCCCAGGCCCTTGGGTCCACCGTTTGGTCCCTCTATGAAGCCTCCACCCCCTCATGCCAAGAACCGCAGCCGTTGCCCAGAGCCCCGCGCCTGGGCCTTCTGGCCCCTCGTGCTCGGGTCGCCTCGGAAAAATGCAGGTTGGCTGCACCACAAGGGAATTAGTGGGTTAATATGTTTTTACAGTAATTGCAGTTTGTACCGTGTTGTGACGCTCAACAGTCCTGTGAAGGGGGACACAAAGGCGCTAGTAGTCCCATTTTACTGATAAATTGAGGACAAGGCCAGTAACCCCGCCAACACCAACAAGCCAAGATGGCGGAGCTCGAGAGGCCTCTGATGGCTGTGAAGGGGAGCCCCGCGGTTGCCCACGCCCCTGGCCAAGCCTGGCTTCCCGCACCAAGGGTCAAGTGGAGTTAGATTCTGTAGCAGAGGTTTTGTTTATCTAGTGTTAAGTGTTTCGGCCTGTTGAGGGCCCCCGAACCTAGATGACGGCCGCTTCGCGGCTCCCCCATCCTCCTCTGTGTCCCCGCCTTCCCTCGAGGTGGCCCGTCCCGTCTCCACCTCCCTCCGCAGCCCCGGCTGCGGCCATCTCGCCCAGTCCCGGGTGCCGCCTGCGAGCGGGCCGAGCGGGGCCGGGGATCCACGCTGCCCACGACGCCTCCCTCCGGCGCGGGCTGAGGTGAGAGCAGGCCTGGTCCCCGGCCGGCTGGCGGCCACGACATGCACCTGAAGATGAGCAGGGAAATCGCCCGGCTTGCTGAGGTGAGGGGCGGGGCGAGGATGGAGGCTACCCTGTGCGCGCCAAACCGGCTCACCGCCACCTGGAGGGCAGCGAGCCCTGTCCAGGCCAGATCACAGTCTGCGGTCACCACCTCAGCCGAGCTGCTCCCGACAGACTCTTGCCTCCCGCAGCCTGCAGCCCTCTGCCAGGCACTGAGGGTCCCTCAAGCCTGCCGCCACAGTAGCTGGTGGCCAGCAAACTTCCAGCTGATTGGCTCCTCTGTGTTGAAGCTCATTGGGCTGTTTCCCCGCCCTTTCAGACCATGCAGCTCCTCATTGGGGGACTCTTTTGGCTCCGCCCATGCGACCCAGCCAATCTGCCTCAAGAGCAGGAAAATTGAAAATGACCTAAGCCTTCTGGTTGAGTGTTCTGGCAGGTAGCGTGGAGGTGGCTGTTGGGCTCTAGGGGAATTCCTGGAGATCTCCCCTGGTGCCAGGTGGGTGCTAAAAATAAAGTTCGTTCCTGCTTGACAAGTGGCTCTTGAATTGTGCCCAGCCAGACTGTGCATTTGGTGGCCTGTAGAGGCAACGACTGAGGGTGATAAGGTAAACTGCTCGCCCCTGAGGGTAGGGCGAGAGAATGGGTAGTCATTTTAAGATTCTTCTTTGGTTTTGTTTCGCTTTGTTTTAAGTTGCCTGAACTGGACATGGGTGTGACGAAAAAAATAAAAAGAAAACGCTCACATCTGAGGATAAACTATTTGCGTCTGAGGAACAGATAGGGAGAAAGGACGGATGGACATTTCAGGAGGATAGAAAGGCTGATACAAGGAATTTTTGTTCCATTTTTGTTTCATTTTGTCTTGATTTTCTTTTGCATTATCTTAGTGAGGGGTATCTTCGTCACAGAAATATGGAATTAAAAATTAGTAAAAAACAAACCGAAAAAAATTTTAAGTAAATTGTTAGAGGAAGGAGGCACCCCAGTAAAATCAAGAACAGTTAGAGCATATGTTGAAGATTTAAAAAGGATACAAAAGGAAAGCCCAGGAACTCTGCCAGTCGGCACATTACTGTTATGGAAGTTGATACAATCTTGTTTACTTAGTCAAGGAGAAGACATTTTAGATCAAGTAAAAGAGGAGGCCTCTCGAGATAGTCAGAAAGGGGAAGAAACTTTAGAGCAGAAAAAGCCATCAGGGGAGAAGTTACAACAGGAGGCTGCTACTAACACCTTTCTATCACCAGAGGGCGAAAGTGTCCAACCAACAGCTCTACCTATGGAGACAACATATGCTGGGAGGCTCCCAACCCCCATAGTTGATAGATGGGATCCTGAGACAGGACCTCAAAGATTAGCATGCCCTGTATTTGAGCAGGCAGGAGGGCAGCGAATTCACCATGCTCTAGATTTCAAAACAATAAAGCAGCTAAAAGAGGCTGTAACAACCTATGGTCCTCAAGCACCCTTCACTATAAGCATGGTGGAATCCATTACCAATTTGAACATGACACCAGCAGATTGGACTAGTATGTGTAAAGCTGTGCTAAATGGAGGACAATACCTGTTATGGAAGGTTGCCAATGAGGAATTTTGCA
>NW_025999987.1:371500-488679 GCF_001458135.2 Marmota marmota marmota | reverse complement strand
TGATGGGCTCCCTTCATGCTGGAGAAAAAACTAAAGATATTATAGCTCATTGCTTACAAAATTTTGCCACTGTGGGTGTTCCAAAACAGTTAAAAAAAGATAATGCCCCTGGTTATACTTCTACCTCTTTTAAACAATTTTGCTCATCATTTGGCATTACTCATATAACAGGAATTCCATACAGTCCACAGGGACAAGGCATAGTTGAAAGAGCTCATCAAACTATTAAAATATACTTATTAAAGCAAAAAGAGGGAATTGAGAAGGAGTATATATCCCCCAAAGATAAACTTAAAATAACCCTTTTTACTCTAAACTTTTTAAATTTGGATTCATCAGGGCTTAGTGCTGTGGAAAGGCACATGTGTCCAAAAAATGTACATAAGCCTAAGGTACTTTGGAAGGATATTCTAACAGGACAATGGAAAGGTCCTGACCCAGTGATTGTCTGGAGTCGGGGGTCTGTTTGTGTGTTTCCATAGGGAGAACAGCAGCTGATTTGGGATCCAGAGAGATTAACTAAAGCGATTTCTACAGACCAAAAGGAAGATGATTTGACTCAAATCTGTAACAGCTGATATCCATTACTCCAGTTTGGCTATCCTTACATCTGCGACAGTGGTTCTTCCACACCTGGAGGCTAATGAAACCAGGATGCTTTTTTCAATATCTATTTTATTATTGCCCTTTCCCACATCATGAAGTTCTATTTTGCTTTTTGAGCTCATACAGTCCTAGGTTAATGTTTTGCTGATCAGTTTTATTTTTTGACTATGGAGTTTTTAAACATTGCAATGGAGATTTCACCTGTAAAAAGTTACAAGGCCTTTACTATTATGTTATGTATTGTATATATTATATTATGCACATTATATATGCACATACAGACATACAACACAAAACACAAGTGTGATTGTGTTTTGTGTTGTATGTCTGTATTGCATATGTCCATATATCATATATGACGAGCACTCATGAAAAAATGGATCCAAATATTTTTTCTTATTTACATGATTTAAATGGTTTAATTTAAATTGGGTAAACAGCTGTTGAGGATTGTTTTAATATGTGAACAAAAAAGGAGGTTAATAGATCTGTTTGTTTACTTTCATTTTTCCTTTTCATTATATTTAATAATTCTGTTCAGGATAATGTAAATTGTTCAGAAAATTGCTTTCTTTTAGTGCCTGATGGAATGTTACATAATTTTTTCTTTAGCCATCATTGCCAGAATTCCTATCTTCATCCCAGTGCCGGTGAAGACAAAGATAAAACCAAACTAAGCTTCTGCAATAGCTGTCACAACAAACTGTATAAACTGATGCATCAATGAATAATGTAACACAACAAGTGATGTTCAATCAAAAAGTTGATTTGCTTTGGGAGGAAATGGACATATTAATGGATTCCTCTGCTTTGAACTGCTTGCAGAACTTGCCTGGACTACGTATCACTTGTATGAATTGTGAACTATCTGTTGGTGCAGTGACTTGTAGTAGTGCTGGGGTATTTTTGCTGATGTGTCATCAGTGGTACAATTTTCTGCTTGTGATGGTCGTTCAGCTAAAATTTGGGGGCCAACAGAGGTGAGGCAAAGAACCTCACCCCCCCACTGGTACAAAGGCCTATCCACAGTTGTGGCTGTATGCTGGACCGGTAGTCAATGACGGGTAAGATCCAATTGCAATGGTACCAACCTAAGACAGGAGGCTGACACCTTGAGGTCAGCTCATCTGATGATGGGTAAGGACCATATGTACTACTGGACAACCTAAGACAGGCACGGTCCCTAAGCCACATGCTTGTTGTTTAATTAAACAGAGAGGGGGAGATGTTGAGGGCGGCGCATCTTGGTGGCGGCTGCTCAGGGGCTCCCGCATCCTCCTCCGTGTCCCCGCCTTCCCTAGCGGTGGCCCGCCCTGTCTCCACCTCCCTCCGCAGCCCAGGAGGCGGCCGTCTGGGTGCCGCGAGCTGGGCCCAGGTATCCACGCTGCCCACGACACCTCTTCCGGGCGCGGGCTGAGGCGAGAGCAGGCCTGGTCCCCGGCCGGCGACCAGGACATGCACCTGAAGATGAGCAGGGAAATTGCCCAGCTTGCTGAGGTGAGGGGCAGGGCGGGGACGGAGGCGACCCTGTGAGCGCCGAGCCAACTCACTGGCCCACCTGGAAGGCAGCGAGCCCTGTCCCGGGGTGAGCCCAAGGGGGCCACCGAGCGCAGTCTGCAGTCGCCACCTCAGCCACGCTGCTCCCAACAGACTCTTGCCCGCCGGCAGCCTGCAGCCCTCTGCTGGGCACTTAGGGTCCAGCACGCACGCCTCCGCAGTAGCCGGGGGGCCCCAACAAACTTCCAGCTGATTGGCTCCTCTGCAGTGACGCTCATTGGGCTATTTCCCCCGCCTTTTCAGACCATGGAGCTGCTCATTGGGGGACTCTTTTGGCTCCGCCCATGCGACCCAGCCAATCTGCCTCAAGAACGGGGAAAATTGAAAATAACTTAAGAGTTCAGGTTGAGTGTTCTCGCCAGAAGTGCCAGAGGTGGTGGTTGGGCTCTCGGGAATTCCTGGAGAGCTCTCGAGGTTCGGTGTGGGTGCTAAACATAAAGTTCGTTCCTGCTTGACAAGTGGCTCTTGAATTGTGCCCAGCCAGACTGCGGCATCTGCCATTCTCAACCATTATTTCCTTCTGCCTTTTTGAAAATTCCAAGTGCTTCTCTCCTACTCCCCTACCTACCAGCCCCCCCTCCACCAAACTTTTGGAGAGGTCATGAGACATTGGAGCCCCTCAGATTGGTGGAACTGCCCAAATCTAACACAAAGAAGGGAGAGCTAGAGGGGAATGCAGTGAGAATAGAAAAGGAGACCTGTGCTCCAGCTTGTCATATAATAGAATGAGGTAGATATCTGGAAACAAGCCTCGTTTTCAAGCAGACATGAAACTGGAGAGCCTGAAGATCTAATAGGGACACAAAAGCATAGTTGTCTGGCTCAAAGACAATTATATACATTGGTATCCTAGAATTTTTATTTATTTATTTATTTTTTCATTTTATTTTATTTTTTAGACAGGGTCTCTTGATAAGTTGCTAGGGCCTCACTAAATGCCTGAGGCTGTCTTTGAATCAATTCTCCTGCCTCAGCCTCCTGAGCCCCTGGTATTACAGGCATGAGCCACCAAGACCAGCTAATCCGAAAATTCTTGCCCCACATTTTCCTTAGAGTACCAGTGGAATGGGATGAACCCTTCTGGGACACACCTCAAGTGCCCTACCTCCTCCAGGTGCCGCAGTCTGGCTGGGTACAAATAACCGGGAGGTCACAAGCCACTTGTAGATTCAAGCACGAACGAACTTTATTTCCGAACGCATGCGAACGCCACCCACGGGACCCTCCAGGAACTCCAGGCGAGCTCAACCAGAACTCAACGGGAACTCCGCAAGAACTCTACGGGAACTCAACCATCCTAATGGCTCGCTGGCACCACCTCTCAACCACTCCCCCTGGCAAAACGCCAGGCGCCATCCCAACTCGGCTGCGGCTCTCAACATCCAGGCATGCCTACAATTACCACCCAGTCAGTCCACTTACGCTAGGATGAATTTAATAGGTTACAGCTTTCTCAGTCCAATTGTTTCACCTCCAAACATTCCTGCATTAACACATGGGTTTAGGGGAACACCTCATATCTAAAGCAAAACAGAAAACAATTCCATTTATATTAGCATCTAAATAAATCCTCAGAAATGAACCTAACCAAAGAGGTGAAGATATTTACACTGAAAACTAAAATATATTGCTGAAATTAAGTAAGCTCTAAATAATTTTTTAAAATCTTTTTATTTCATGGATAAGAAGACTTAACCTTGTTAAAATGTCAGTGATACCCAACATAATCTACAATTTCAATGCAATCTATCAAAATTTTCACAGCCCTTTTCACAGAAATGAAAGAGCAGATCCTCAGATTTATATGGAATTGAAAGGAACCCCAAATAGCAAAAACAAACTTAAAAAACAAAACTAAAAGTGTCACACTTCCCAACTTCAGATCTTATTTCAAAGCTACAGCTATAAAAATAATATGGTACTGGCATAAGGACAGACATTTAAACGAGTGAGGTAGAATACCCAGCTGAGAATAAACTTTGACACATATTGTCAAGTGATTTTCAACAAGAGTGACAAAGCCATTTACTGGGAGAAAGCACAGTCTTTCCAAACAAATGATGCAGAGAGAACTGGATAAACACATATAAAAGAATTATATTGGATCTTAACTTTACATCAAAGCCCATTTGAGCTAAAATTATGAGCTAAAACTATAAAGTACTTAAACTAAAACATTGGTGAAAATATATGGCATTGAATCTAACAACAATTTCTTGGATATGACATCAAAGGCACAGGCAAAAAAGGGGAAAAAAACAGATAAATTGAGCTTCATCAAAGTTAAGAACTTTTGTGTATCAAAGGACACTATTGAGAAATCAAAAAAGAAGTGTTTAGGTGGTAGAAAATATTTGCAGGTCATAAATCTGAGAAGGACTTAATATCCAGAATACATAAATAACTCCTATAACTCAACAACAAAAAGGCAGCACAGTCAAAAACAGGAAAAAGACTTTAATAGACATGTCTCTAAAGACATATAAATGGCCAATAATAACATGAAAGGATTTTCAAAATAAAGGAATACAAATTAAAATCACAATGAAATACTTCTCTACACCTACTAAACTGATCAAAAATTTTTTTAAATGGGAAAATATCAAGTATTGGTAAGAATCTGGAGAAATTGGAGCCCTCGTTCATTGTTGGTAGGAGTGTAAAATTGGTGCAGCCACTTTTATACTCCTTAATCACTTTGCTAATTCCAATCACTTTGGCAATTCTTTAAAAAGTTAATCATAGAACTTCCATGTAATCCAGCAATTGCCCCATAGGTCTATGTCTAAAAGACTCAAAAGCAGGGATTGAACACCAATGTTCATAGCAGTTTTATTCACAATAAGTAAAAAGTGTAAAGAACCCAAGTGTCGGGCTGGGGATGTGGCTCAAGCAGTAGCGCGCTCGCCTGGCATGCGTGCGGCCCGGGTTCGATCCTCAGCACCACATACAAACAAAGATGTTGTGTCCGCCGAAAAACTAAAAAATAAATATTAAAAATTAAAAAAAAAAAAAAAGAACCCAAGTGTCCATCAACAAATGAATAAACAAACTCATTCATATGTATACATGAAATGGAAGGCTATTCAGGCATACAAAGAATGGAATTTTAACACATGCTTCAACAAGATAGACCTTACAACAAAGCCCATTTGAGCTAAAATAATGTCTCCTTGAAGACATTATGCTCAGGGAAATAAGCCAGATGTAAAAGAACAAATATTGTAAAATTCCACTCACATGCATTCCCCAGAATAGGTATATTCACAGTCACAGGAAATAAAATAGAGATTACCAGGCACTGGAAGCAGGAGAAAAAAGAGTTGTCATAAACAGAGTTCTTGTTAGAGAAGATGAAAATATTTGGAATATATATATATAGTGGTGATGGTTATGCAACATTGTGAATGTTAATGCCACTGAATTGTATGTATACTTACTCTTGGTTAATGATATACTTAATGATAAATCCAGTGTATTTTAACATTTAAAATGTAAAAAAAACAAAATGTATATGTATTTGGTCATTATGTCACAACTTACTCCAAATCAAGAAATAAATAGAATTACTGAAACAAAATATGTTGGGTTCTATGCATGTTAGTACAAGCTCTAGCAAGCCCAAAGTACTCTGTAGTAATTTTTAAAGAAGCAAGGTTTTAGAATAAAGGTCAATAGTTAGAATTGAGGTTAATGATGACTATGGTAGTCATTATTGTTCACAATTAATTTCTGGCTTTCCACTGTCCCTTTTGTGTGACCACGTGAGTTACTTTGGCCAACGAAATGTGAGCAAACCCTAGTGTATGTTGCTTCTGGACTGAAGCTTTAAGAGTCTCTCTCTCTCTGTATCTTTGTCTCTTTCTTTGCCATTACAATCAACAAGATTCCAAATAATTAGCTGTTCTGTCATCCTAGATCCCAATTTAACTACAAACTACAAAGTTGCAGCTGATCATGAATAAAGTATGAATGAGAATATACCTTTAGTCTTTCAGCTACTGATATTGGGGTGTTTCTACTGCAATAGGACCTAATTTATCCTGACCCTGAAATTACAGAAATCATAAAATCTACTTTTTTCTTCTTTCTTTTTCTTTTTTCTTTTTTGCCTTTTTAGTTAACATGAAAATAGAATCGATTTTGATATAATTATAAAAGCATGGAATATATCTTGTTCTAATTCAGTCCCCAGTATCTCTACTTCCTTTCCTTTCCTCCACTCCCTTCTCCCTTCCCTCTATTGATCATTCTGTCATTTACCCATAGTTATTTTTTACATTAATTTATTGTGGATGTACACAATGGTGAAATTCATTGTGATATATTCATATATGTTCGTGGGAAAGTTATGTCAGATTCATTCCACTGTCTTTTCTTTTCCTATCCCCTATCCCTTCCCTTCATTTCCCTTTGTCTACTCCACTGAACTTCTTTATGCCCCACCCCAATTGTAGGTTAGCTTCTACGTATCTGAGAAAACATTCAACCTTTGGTTTTTTGGGATTGGTTTATTTCACTTAGCATGATAGTCTCCTTTATCAGCAAATGTCATAAAGTAATTCTTCTTAATGACTGAGTAATACTCCATTGTGGATCTATATCACATTTTCTTTATCCACTCATCTGTTGAAGGGTCTTTCTTTTGCTTAAGAAAAGCTACTTTCTCATTCTTATAATCATTGTAGTGGATTATTACAATGAAAAGATTAAAATTATCAGAAACAAAAGGTACATACGGACGTGGGGATATAGCTCAGTTGATAGAGTACTTGCCTCGCATGCACTCTTCCTGAGTTTAATCCCTAGTACCACACACACAAAAAAAAGGTACATAGGACAGAGTCCAGCACACCAGTTTACCACTTGTCCTCTCTGGATAGATTGATTGATAGATAATTGATTGATTGATTGATTGATAGACCTAGCATTTTATTATCCCAACAATGATGTATGACAACACATAAGGAGTATTGCCAACCAAGAAGTCCACCTGAATCTTTAATTTCCGGGGTGTTTTGTTGTTGTGGTTTCACTGTTGTTGGTTTGTTTATTGTTGCTGTGACACTAGGAATTGAATCCAGGGGTGCTCTGCCAATTGACACAAATTTTGACCAGTGTCTAATCAAATGCATGGCTATCACACTCATTGGTAAAACTCTTAAATGGATTAGAGTCTTAGAGGAAGGTTTCAACTAAAAGATGATGCCTTGTAAATCCTTTCAATTCCATGAAATGGCTCAGGAAAAAGAGACTGGGAATGTAGCTCCTCCAGAGAAGCCTAATGGGCTCAGTCCCTGGAATTAAGCTTCACATTAGAGAAGGACATGAGATTGAGAAAGCAAAGAAATATAGCAAATACTACTATACTATCTAGTAAAGAACTGTTGGTATGGTTATTGTCACATGGAGATTACAGACATAAAATAGATTTTTTTTTAAATTACAAGTTTTTGAGAGTTACACATCAAAGGTCTACTAACCTAGATTTTAAAACAATAGTTTTGAGACTTACATTGACAGATGCAAGAGCTTCTAAGTCCCCAAGTGAGAAATATTCCCCCAAAGAACTGTGAACTTGCTAAGGGTCAGGTGTACCAAGCTAGTCAAAGAGCAGAACCAAGGCCTTGAAAAATAATGGACTAGGAAACCTCTCATAGAGATCAGAACTGGGACCTAACTGAGAAATATTCCCTATGCCCAGAGTGAGCCTAGAGGGATTTCAGATTGTGTAGCAATTGGTTCTTTAGGGTACACTCTGGTCAGTTCTCCAGCTCTATATGTAGTAGTCAAGTTTTTTGTGCATTGACCCATATATTTCCCATCCCATGCCTCAGGATTCCCATTTTTTTTCAAACAAGGACCCAATTTTACCATAACAGACATGGTAATATTGAGAATTCAACTGTCTCTATATTTCAACTTATCTTGTCATTAAGCCCTGGACCTGGCCCTCAGTTTTATCTACCTTCCTGCTGCAAGAGATAAGGCCATGGGTTCAAACCCCAGCCCCTACTAACAACAAAAAAGATATATTTAGGTAACCTTAAAAAAAAATAACTAACTATCTTGAGGAACTGTGGAGCTGGGGTGGTGCTGCAGATGTTGCCAAGATGTCCTCTGACTTTTAAACTTAATCTTTGACCACTGATTTATTACCTTTAGTCTTATTACACTCCGTAGTACAATAATTGCTTACATATTCAGCCCTACAATTGTATTTTAAAACATAATTCTATTTTGTCTTTATTTTCAGATGATTTTTTACATTGTATCCACTGATACATTTCCTTCCTCTGGTACTTTATCCCAGTTTACTGATGCTGGAAAATTTAACAATTGTGTTCCTAACTATGCAGTGGCTATCATTGTTTCACCTACCACCAAGAATGAGGAAAGCCAGCAAGTAATTCATATACTCCCAAATCCCATTTTACACGTCATTTTTTTTCTTGGCACTGGGGATTGAGCCCAGGGGCATTTTACCACTGAGCTACATCAATACATCAATAGCCATTTTATTTTATTTTTTATTTATTTTATTTTAGGCAGGGTTTCACTAAGTTATTTAGGGCCTAAATTGCTGAGACTGGCCTTGAAGTTGCAATCCTCCTCTCTCAACCTCCTAAATTGCTGGGATTACAGGCATACACCACCACACACAGCTTGAGATCACCTTCTGAGACCTCACTTTTGGTAGCCTCTGTTTCAAATTGAGTTCCCTGAGTAGCAGACTCTAAAGACAGGGATTAATGTGGAGGAAGTTGTTAGGGAGTACTTTCAGGATGTATGTCTGGAAAAATTGGAAATTGAGCACAACAAAACTTCAACTATCTTGGACTGGGAATGTAGCTAAGTGGCAGAGCATTTGCCTAGTATACCCTAATGCTTAATTTGAATTGTCAATTTGATTGAAGTAAGAAATGCTAAAGATTAACAGGATTATGAGTGTGTCAAGGAGGGTGGATTTAGGAATGACAGGCATGTGGGATAGCCAACTAAAATAGAGACCCTCCCTAAGTGTGTGCTGCACCGTCCATTAGGATGATGGCTTGCATGTAATAAAAGTTTGAAGAACAGGGGCTGGGGTTGTGGCTCAGCAATCGAGGGCTCCCCTAGCACGTGCAAGGCGCTGGGTTCAATCTTCAGCACCACATAAAAATAAACAAATAAAATAAAGGTATTATGTCCAACTACAACTAAAAAAAAAAAGTTAAAAAAAAGTGGGAAGAACAAGAAAGCAGCAGCAGATGCAAGCTAGATTGTTATTAAGCAGGTTCTTGATTGCTGCTGCAATCATCTGAGGATATCTGACTCTCGCTTCTTCACTCTTCCAAAGTGGACTCTGCCAGTGATTCTCCAGAGGCCTTTGGTCTCAGACTCATATAGCATCATTGATCCATCTTGTTCTTGGGCTTCAGCCTCTTGGACTGTGCAGCTTACTGGTTCTTCCATCTCTCCAGCCTGCAGATGGCCATTGTGGATTATCCAGCTTCTGGTTGCATAAGCCAACCTAATAAGTCTCCCTTTTATAATTATACTTCTTGCTGGTTCTGTTCCTCTAGAGAACCTGACTAATACACATATGAAGACCATGAGTTCAATCCCCAGCCCCTACTAATAAAAAAAAAAATAGGTAACCTTAAAAAAAATAACTATCTTGAGGAACTGTGGAGCTGGGATGGTGCTGCAGAGTCATCCTACACTGAGGCAAAGTCTAGGCCTTTGGAACTCAATACTGACCAATCATGACATGTAGGCTGCCCTTGGGAAGGGAACATAACAGAGCCAGGCAGCACTCTTTAGCAGAGGAAAATCTTTGGAGGGAGAGTATAAACTCTTGGTCACCAAGCCTAAGCAGCTAGAGAAATACATGCATAAATTTCATGGGGAAAAATTCTGAATGAACCTCTCAACATAAAGTATAATGATCCAGCCTGTAGATATTAATCACCCTGATGCTTGATCAATAGATCTACATACAAAATGGCCACCGTGGCAAAGCTGGAGGTTATGCATAGCTCAATAAAAATGGACTTTGACCCCAAAACTTCCAATACTGGTGAACTCTCAACCTCTAAATCAACTCTTGGCTCCTGATACAGGATAACTCATGAGAGGGCCCAGCTAATTACCAGATGATAGGTTGATTCTATTAGATCTCTTCCTTTATGGAAGGATATCACTTAGACCATACAGAGATAGATGCTTTGAAGGGACAGGATTGATGGTTTGCTAAAGACTCACCAGAACCAAAGACTGCTATATTCACATGACATATATCATATAACACAGCAAAAGTATACAAAATAAAATCAGCAAAGGAAATAGGCATACAGGGTGAAGTCCAAAGGAAACCAAAAGTTCAGGTTTTCAAGAGTCCTTTCCCAGGAAATTCACACAGAACATGCTTAATTCCTGAAGCAAAAATGTGTGACAATATATGTGAAGTGTTACCAATCAAGGAAACCTCATCTAAGCCTAGGAGTCTACATTTTTTATTTTCATTTATTTTTATTTTTATTCTCTCCAGAGAGAAAGCAGGTGTCCACACTAAAATACATGTATTGTTAGCCAGGCATGGTGGCACATGCCTGTAATCCCAGCTACTTCAAAGGCTGAGGCAGGAGGATCACAAATTTGAGGCCACCCTGGGCAATTTAGCAAGACTCTGTCTCGAATTTTTTATTAATTAATTTTTAAAGTTTAGGGATAGCCAGGCATGGTAGCACATGCCTGTAATCCCAGTGGTTTAGGAGGCTGACACAGGAGAATTGTGATTTCAAAGCCAGTCTCATCAACTTCAAGGCACTAACCAACTCAGTGAGACCCTGTCTCTAACAAAACTACAAAATAGGGTTGGGGATGTTGCTTAGTGGTTAAGCATCCCTGAGTTCAATCCCTGGTACCAAAAAAATAAATAAGTAAATAAATAAAAATAAAAGTTTAGGGATATAGCTCAGGGGTAGAACACTCATGGATTCAATCCCTAGTACCACCAAAAATAAATGAAGAAATAACAACAACAACCAGAAAACATGCATTTGGAGTATAAACTGTCTAGAAAAAAATGTATGGCTCAAAATCCCACACGTGTGTTTTAATCATCCCTCTTTTCATTCTGTGGGTAAGTAAAGGATGCTCGCCTTAGGGTTTGGGATGGCCAAACATATGATGCTTAAAACTAGAGAGGTTAATTCATTAGCAATTTATTAGCCATATATACTCATAAACCAGGGAAAAGAACACTGCACACCATTCAATGACATTTTGGGGTTGCATTTGGTAACAGTAAATAACCAGTGGCTGTACAGGCAGACTTTATAGTATCAACATGGTAGGGTACTGCCAAGATACTCTCCTGAGGGAGTTTGTGATTTGCTTATTTAATTAATTTTTCAGGTTGTCAGGGAACTGAAGTCTACTACTCAGGGATAAAAAGGAACTGAGCCAGCCCCTTTTGATAAGGAAGGTTGTTTAGTTATAGGACTTTATTGCAAGATCAGGATGAGGAGGGAAACTTGTGGTTAGGCCATTTGAGATCCTCCCAATTTTACCAGATGTGGAGTTTAATATTAACAAATAATATTAAACTTGCAATAATTTTATAAAATTAAGCACATAATTTTAGGCCTCATACTACAGCATACAAAATATTCTTATGAATCAGGACATTCAAAGAGCTCAGTTCTCAGGAGCTGATCAAGGGCCAGTCATGAAAACAGGCTCTTTTTGGTAATAAGAAGGGTTTGGGCAACACAGGTCTGCTCCAGGGTTGACACAGCCCTGTAAACTTAAAGAATACTTTGTCACCGTGGTGTTCCATAAAGAGTTACATTTTAAAGTGACATATTTGGCAACCTAGGAAATGTGGAAATAGGTTTATGCCCATGGAATTCACTGATCTTAACGCAGGTCCCATCACCCAGAAGAAGTTGGGTTCATAAAATATTATAGTGGTGTACTGAACTCTCTTAATAATAACTGGATGATAACTTGTGCTACAGTTTGAATGTGAGTCATGTCCCCCCAAGGCCCATGTGTTAATGAGTCTAATTCTGGTCTCATTAAACTAAAGTCAAGATGTCAGCTGGGCTGTGTTCCTTCTGGAAGTTCAGGAATCTGTCCCATTGCCTTTTCTAGTATCTAGAGGCTACCTGTATTTCTTGGCTCATGGCCCACTTCCTCCATCTTCAAAGTCAACAATATTGCATCTCTCAGATGCTTCTTCCATCCATCTCTCTCCCCGCCACCACCTCCCTCCCTCTTAAGTCAGGAAAGGTTCTCTGTTTCTAAAGACTCATGTGATTAAATTGGACCTGCCAGAATAATCCACAATGATTTCACTATTTCAAGTTCCTTAATCTCAATTATCTGCAAAGTCCCTTTTGACATGTAAAGTGACATATCCTGGAAAATCCTTTTGTTCCAGGCACTCTATACCACTCGTTTGTCACAACTGTGACCAAATAAATGATGAAAAATTATTTCACTGGAAAACATTGGAGACTCTTTGTAAAAGTAGTTGCATGGTAAATTGTAAAAATAGGAAATTTTTATTACATATTTGATTTTCTAAAACGTTTAGGATTATTAAAGTATTAAATCCACATTTGGAGGCTCTTGAAGAGATAGAAGTAGGCTTAAAAGCAGTGTTTTGTTATGTGTAAAAGTGTCTTGCTTGTTCAAGTGTGGGGTCCCAGCAGCATTCCAAGAACGTGCATCAGGAAGATTGAGTGCTGCCCAGAAATCTGAAAGATAAGAGAAGAGGGTAGCAATCAATAGTAGTTAAAATGAATTAAATGTGTGATTCTGGGGTTTATATTTTGTCCTTGGTGAGCAGAACTCTTTTTTTCCTCTGCTTTCTTGTTGGCATGTTCTGAGATGCTTTTTTCCCACCATACTCTTCCACCATGATATTCTGCCTCATCTCAGACTTGGAGCTATGGAGTCAGCCAACAATGGACTGAATCTCTGAAACCATGAGCCAAATAAACTTTTCTTTCTTTATGTTGTTTTTGTCAGGTCTTTTGGTCACAGCAATGCAAAAGCTGACTAAAATGCCCTGCCTCTCTGGTTCCATTTTCAATAGAGTAGCCATAGAAATTAAAACATAAATTAAAGTCAATAGTTGGAGCCTTTGTTCAAAATTTTCAATGACCTCCATCTTAAAGCAGAACAAAGTCCTTAGAATGGCTGGCCTGGTCTTCCCCAATCTGGATCCACTCATCTCTGACCTCATGAACTCACATCCTACACTCCACCTCTTCTTTTCTCTGATGCAGGCATACTGGCCTCCCTACAGTTCCTTATATATGCCAGGCATGTTCCTGCCTCAGAGCCTTTTTGTAAGCCCTTCTCTTTGCCTAAAACACATTTCTCTCAGGTATTCTTAAAGCTGACCCCCTCATATCTTTTAGGTCTTTGCTAAATGTCACCTTCTCTGTGAGGCCTTCCCTAATCTCCCTACTAAAAATTGTGATATCTACTCCCTATCTTACTTCATTCAGGCTGCTATAATGAAAATACCATACTGGGCAGGTTAGACAGCAAATATTTATTTCTCACCATATTGGAGGCTGGGAAGTCTAAGACAAGGTGCTAGTGCATTTAGGTTACAGTGAAGGGTCTCTTTGAGGTTGTAAGTAGCCAACTTCTTACTGTGTCCTCAATGGCATAAGACAAGAGCACTCCCTGAGATCTCTTTTATAAGAACACTAATACCATTTATTAGTGTTTCACTATCATAAGATAATGACCTCTCAAGGGTCCCACCTCCAAAAGCCATCATACTGGGGGATAAGCTTCAATATACAAGTTTTATAAGAATATTAATAGTCAGTACATAGCAGCAAAACTTTAAAATATATAGAAAATACTGTAGGAAGTGGGCACAGTGGTGCATCCCTGTAATCCAGCTACTTGGGAGGCTAAGGCAGGAAGATCCACAAGTTTGAGGCCGACCTGGGCAGCTTAGCAAGAACTTTTCTCGAAATAAAAAATAAAAAGGTCTGGGGATGTGGCTCATCCCCCTGGGGTCAATCCCCAGTATCACAAAAAAAAAGGAAAAAAAAGGTTTATTTATCTGTTTCTGTACTGCAAAACAGCAACAACAACAATTTTTAAATAATAATAATAATGTAAGATATTACCTTTGTGATTTCAGGACAGGATAGGACTTATTAAATTAAACTCATAGTCTAAAATATAAAGATTGATAAATTTAAATACTTTAGAATGAAAAACTTTTTTTAAGAGATACCATAGGGAGAAAAGACAAGTCTGAAACACTAAGAAGTTATTTGCAAAAAATATAAGCAATGAAACATTAGGTCCCAAATACATGAAAAACAAATACTTCCCATACATCTATAAGGAAAATAAAAATAGCCCAATGGGAAAAAGTATTTAAAACATAAAGGACAGTACAAAGAAAGAGGAGGACAGATGGCTAAAAGGAAAGGAAGTAAAGATAAATGTTCAACTTCACTAATAATCAGAAACAAGAAAAATAATCAGAAAAAAGCAAATTAAAACCAAAACAAGACATTTCACACATCAGAAAGGTAAAATGGCTAACATCAACAATACCAAGTAAAGGTGCTGCTATGATTTAGATGTTGTCTCCATGGGTTCGTGTGTTAGAGGTTTTGTTTTTGGTGTGGCAGTGTTGAGGTTCTGGGAACTCTAAGAGAGTGAGAGGTCATTGGAGGTACTATCTTCAGGAGAGATATAGTAGTTTTGGGGGGACCCCAATTAATTCTCATGATAATGAGTTGTTATAAAAAAAAAGTAAGAGGGCTGGGGATGTGGCTCAAGCGGCAGCGCGCTCGCCTAGCATGCGTGCGGCCCGGGTTCGATCCTCAACACCACATACAAACAAAGATGTTGTGTCCGCCAAAAACTAAAAAATAAAATATTAAAATTCTCTCTCTTTCTCTCTCTCTCTCTATCAAAAAAAAAAAAAAGTAAGATCATGGCTGGGGATATGGCTCAGTTGGTAGAGTGCTTACCTCGCATGCACAAGGCCCTGGATTCAATCCCAGCACCACAAAAACAACAACAACAACAACAAAAGAGTAATCCCAGCAGCTCTGGAGGCTGAGGCAGGAGGATCTTGAGTTCAAAGCCATCCTCAGCAACTTCAAGGGACTAAGTAACTCAGTGAGACCCTGTCTCTAAATAAAATACAAAATAGGGCTAGGGATGTGGCTCAGTGGTTGAGTGTCCCTGAGTTCAATCTGCAGTACCAAAAAAAAAAAAAGAGTAGGATCAGTCCCTTGCTCTGGCCTTTTGTCTTATGTGATGTCTCCTTCTTCCACTTGCTCTCACTATTGTGGTGCCATCTACTATGAGCCTTCACCAAAGCTGAGCAAAAGCTGGCACCATGTCCTTGAACCTCCAGAACTGTGTGGGGAAAAAAAGCAAACCCCTCTTTTCAATATGAAGTAATCAACCTCAGGTATTTCATTATAATAGCAGAAAACAAGCTAATATAGTTGCAGATGTGACTTAATGGAAACTTTGTCTACCAAGAGGAAGTATAAATTATACAACTCCTGGAAAATAGTCTCCTCTTACCAAGTAATACTATATATATACATATATTGTAAAGTTTTAATTCCATACCTAGTTACATACTCTAAAATGTCTTATAGGTATGTGTCAGGGTACATGTGTGAGAGTCTTTGTAGCATAATTGATCATAATAGGGAAAAGATGAAGACCAATCAAATTCCAGGAATAGTATAAGAAGAAAAAATGTAGGGGCTGGGGTTGTGGCTCAGTGGTGGAGTGCTTGCCTAGAACGCGTAAGGCACTGGGTTCGATACTCAGCACCACATAAAATAAAATAAAGATATTGTGTCCACCTATAACTAAAAAATAAATATTAAAAAAATATTCATACTTGAACCACTACACAGCAGTAAAAATGAATAAGCCAGAGCCACGTGCATGAAAATGATGAATCTCAAAAACAAAGACAAGTCACAGAAGACGACGTACATACATGGTGCTATGTGTATATAGTTCAGAAATAGGCAAACCCAGAAAATGTCCTGTTTAGGAATATATACATGTATAAAAGAAGTACAAAGAAAAGCTAGTGAATGATTGTTATAAAAAATGCAGACATCGACACATAAGATTTCCAAGTTTTGCTATAAACAGGGGGCAGAGAAATAGGGGAGCAGTTGCAACAAAAATCCTTTAAAAATTTATGATATCAAGGAGTTTATTTTATTTTGTTTTTAATGGGAGAAATTTATAACATGTTTGTATGTTCATGAGAATAATTCATGTGTAGTAAAATAAAACTGCTTACACAGGATATGAGGTATTTATGTGTGACTATTTAGTCTGAGAAAACAAGGGGGATAGAATCTTGCCTTGTTAGGTAGGATGCAACAGTGGCTCACTGGATGGTAGAGATATCATGGTGATTCTATGAAGGCAGAACTTGCTGGAAATCTACCCTCTTTGGAGCAGGCAAAAGCTGTTTGTACCGGGAACTCTCCAGCGCGAAACCTCTTCAGAAGTGGTACCTAATTAACAGCCACTGGCTGCTGGGTGTTGCTGATTATGCACTGCAGATGCTGGATGCTATGGAATTTTCGGGTGCTGCAGGAGCAAGTGCTAGAAGAGCTATGCACATGTTGCGGAAACCTGGCAAAGAGCTGACCACACCAAGAAAGCAAAATCTTTTTTTCTTTTTCCTTCAATGACTCTCCAGTGCCCTCTACTGGCAAAGCTTCAGGGCCAGCTGGCAAAGAAAACACTTAAAGGGCTCAGGACCATTTTTGTAGTCAAAGGGCAGTAAATCCATACCCACACTATGGGACGTGGAGGAATCAGGCCAGTAATACTTGCACCTTCTATCAAAATTAGCACCACTGAAAAAGGGATGGAGACCATATGCCTCTACATGTGATTCAATGGGTACACTGCACTGTTTATGAACTATTCTTGTCTTTAAAAAAATTGAGCCCAAATTTGAGAAAATCTCTTGATTTCCCAGTTACAAGATATACAGGGGTTAAGGGAATAAGTTAGTCAACACCATGAGGAAGTAACCAGCCAAATCCAGAATGTGGACCATTCTACAGGATAATGAACTGGTTTCTCCAACAAATCAACAACATGACAGTAAAAGAAGGATGAATTGCTATAGATATGAGGATTTAAAAAAAAAAAACATAAAAATACAATGCAATGTGTTTTCAAAATAAAAATTTTAAAAAGTTTAAAGCAGGATATCTCCTACTATGGTTTGAAAATGGTTTGTCCCTTCCCAAACTCCAAAACTCATATTGGCATTTAATCTCATTGTGAGGTATGAAGAGGATGGACACTCAAATCAATTGACTATTGTGTTTAGATGTGGAACCTTTGGGAAGTGCTTAGAATTAGATAAGGTCAGAAAGATTTTAGAAATATTGCTCAGAATAAGAGAAACTCTTCAATAAACTCTTATTGAAGGGATAGGAAAAGAGAAAGGGGACATTTTTCATCAACGTGCCTCTCTTGCCCTCCAGTTTTATTGGGGATGCCAGTGAAATTTCCAGAGTCCTTCCCAGGTCCACCTCTTGACTATTGACTGACAGCAGAGTGTCATCAGACTTCCAAGCCTCCACTGCTATGGCAACTCTAGGTCACCTTGGCCCTCGCTGACTTGTTCTAATTGGTTTCTTAACCATACATTCTTACAGATTTTATGGTTAGGAGAAACTATATTCATCTTCCAGAATCTGGTCTGTAAAAAGGGTCACAAAAGTCACTGCTTTCAAAGTAACTTGGTTCCCTCTTATCAACATTATTTTCTGCCTGCATTTTCTTACAGATAACAGGTAGTTTGCTAAGAAATGTGACATATCCTGTCCCCTTAGGCCAGGCAGGACTATAGACAAATTACTTTTTGGTAAAGAAAGCATGTGGGGGTCAGCACAGTGGGCCCATTTTATAGAATTATTCTCTTAACCTCATTCCCACCATCTTCATTTGTCTATCCCCTAATATTAACAGGGGTACTCACAAAAAGAACTAGTCAGAAGGGAATTTAAAAGACTGAACATACACAGGCACTGTCAAACATACATCTTTCCTATTCTACTGAGCAAAATTAATTTACATTGCTGTTGACCAAGAATTATTTACATCAATATTACTTTTCTACAAACAATATTACCCTTAAAGAGTACTCTAAATACTAAAATAGTAAGATAAAGCAAAGATACCCTAGAGAATTATATAATTCTGTGTAGGCCTGTTAGAAAATGCTCCAGTGCCATAGAGAAAGGACATAAAGTCATCATTTTGCCTATTTTCAAGTTTGGGATCCTTTTTTGCAAGGGAGGGGGCAATCAGTGAGGATTGAACCCAAGTGTGCTTTACCACTGAGTTATAGCCCCAGCCTTTCTATTTTTTATTTTGAGACAAGGTCTCGCTTGCCCAGACTGGTCTTGTAACACCAGATTTGTGGGATCCCAATAGACCTCCAGGAGCCGAATCCAATGCAATCACACAAGAGTCTTTATTGCAAGCTCGAGCCTGGACTCAGTGGTCCCGAGGAGTGAGTCCTGGCCCTTAGTCCAGTGAGGATTTATAGGTTTTTTTGGTATACTCTATGCATCACAACATCACACAGCAAATCATTTCATGCCGCAGTCTGGCTGGGCACAAATAACCAAGCCTCCACGAAGCACTTGTAGGTTCAAAACAGCAACTCTTTATTGCCGAACTCCACCAGAACTCCACACACGCTCCTCAGGAACACTCTCACCCTCCCCCGGGGTCCTCGCCACACTCTCCCTCGGAACCGTGAGAACTCCCTGGGAACTCCAAAGTAGTGGGCGCCGGAGGCAGCAAGAGCCGCCCTATTGCCAGACAGTAAAGGTCAAATATACAATTGAATACACAGCTTAACATAACCATCATCATCTCAATGGCTCCCTGGTCACCTCTCAACCACTTCCTTCTGGCAATATGCTATGGTCATCCTGACTCAGCTGTGGCCCTCAAAATCACACAACAAATCATTTCACATCTCGGGAAAATCAAACTACTCTTAACATTGATTAGCACATTCACTGGCGGGAACAAGTTGGGTAGGGGTGATTGGTTACTATAAGAGGGGGATTCCTTTGAACTGATTGGTTTAAGCCACAAGGGGAGTTCGTGCTGAACTACATGGTTTCCCAACATTTAACAACCACCATAAACTACTGGGGGGTCATCTGGCATCCCATCTGGTCATCTGGTCATCTGTCTCATTCTGATTGGTGGTTGCTAGGGGGTTGCTATGGGTCCTCACCTAGCCTAACTGAGTTGGGGACACTTGAGCCTCAGATCTTTCCTGTTATTGCAGACAAACAACTCAGCAGGGTGGGTATGTGCCTAGGAGTGCTCTGTGGGTTTTTCCAAGGACAAGAGCCACCCTCCTTCCCTGGACAGGCTTTGCTCTGAGGTAGAGGCTGGTTTCTTAAAAATGGAGTCACATCAGTTTCTCAGTCTCAAACTTGCCAAAGATGGCCTTGAATCCCTGCCTTAGCTTCCTGAGTAGCTGGGATCAACATGCATGCACCACTACAGCCAGAGGGTTTTTATTTTTTTTAACTCTTTCATACAAATCTTGTTTGAATCTGAATTTTGACAACTGTACAAATGTATCTTTGGTAAGATCAAGCAATTTTATTATGAATTGGGTATTAATATTGTAAAATTATTAAGTCTTTACATGAATAATTTGGTGTAGTGTAATAATGGCATTTTTATGTAAGCAAAGTCTATTAGAAAAGCATCTGGAAGCATTTACAGAGGAAGTGGAATATGTCTAGGATTCGCTTTAAAATATTCCAGTTTTCTTGTTTGTTTGTTTTAGTAGAAGAGCAAGGCAAACATAGCAAACCAAACAGCAAAATGTTGTTAACTATTGAAACCTAGTGATTCACAATATTTTCTCTACTTTTTTATAGGTTTAGAAACTTCCACAATAATTTTTTAAAAATATGTCATGAGGTATACCGTTTCATATTCTGGGGAACCATCAGTAAGTATATAAGGCTTAAACATCTTAGAAATTTTTAAGTTAAAGGTTGAATTGTCCCTGTTTATTGTACAACCTATTTTCACTAACTTTTGAATTAAAAGACTTAATATAGGGCTGGGGTTGTGGTTCAACGGCAGAGCGCTCGCCTCGCACATATAAGGCCCTGGGTTCAATCTTCAGTACTGTAAGGGTCCCGCGAAACGTCGGAGAAAGAGACCACCACCAAGTGACCACTCATGCAATTGGCAGAAGGGGGATTTATTGAACCAGCATGCTGGGGCTCCGTGCCCACTCAAGAAGGGAAAGCAGCCCAGAGCCCCCAGCAGGGGCTGAGCACTGCTTAAGTACACTTTTTGGGGAGGGCGGAGTGCTTTGTATACATCAGAACAAATCATCATGAGGCGCGGGAAAATTTAACAACAACTCCTAAACATGATTAGTTCATTCATTGGCGGGAACAGGTCAGGCTGGAGTGATAGGTCATTCCTAAGGAGAGTACACATTCAAACTGATTGGTTCAGGCCCTGCAATGCCTACGTGCGACCACACAGAGCCCTTATTAAACAACCAAATAGTCAGGGGGAAATATTTACTGGGCAGTTCCAAGCATTGTCTTAACAGCTACAGAAATTTCAGGTTTTGCAGGTAACATAGAAACCTAACAATACCTAATCCTTTACATTTTAACTCAGACCTTGCAGCTTAGAAACTTTACAACACCCGGTCTTTTACCCTTTAACTTTTACGCTTTAACTTCAATTTCTTTTACCCTTACAGTACCACATAAAAATAAATAAATAAAATAAAGATATTGTGTCCAACTAAAAGCTAAACTTAAAAAAAAAGACTTAATATAAACGTCAACAAATTTGGAAGACAAAGGATTTTAAAAGACAAAACAAGTCACAGAAGAAATTGGCTCAGGCTATGCTTTCTTTCTGCTCAAAACCCAGCAGTTAATGCTATTAGTGAAGCCAGATTTAAAGTTAGGTAGTCAGTGTAGTTAGATAAATCGGGTCTAATGCCGAGTGAAATCTAAAATGGAGGCCATGCTGGCAATGATTCCGGGAAACGCAGGACAACTCATGGAATGCTAATGAAGTCCCGAAAAGGCCCTAGGCCAAAGTCCACCTCAAAGAAATGTTAATGAACAGCCCCCAGCAAAAAGGTGCTGACTCAGAAGTCCTTCCTGACCAGATTACTTCTTTGGCCCACCTGTGTCCCACCCCTTGGGCCTTCCCACCTACATTCCATCACTGAAAGAACTATAAAAAGGGGAAACAACCGCACTTCCACGGATTCCACCTCTTGGGTCCCCTTCTTCCTCCGGGAGAAGTCTTTTCTGCTGTCCTTTAATAAACTTCTAATTTCTACTCTGACCTTGCCTCGGCGTGCTTCTTTGGTGTTATTCTTCAACATTGGGGAAGCAAGGACTCCTCACCGGTCAACAGCGGTAACATTAGCATTCAAAATGTCTTTTTTTTTCTTTTTTAAAGGGACAGTTAAGGGCTGGGGATGTGGCTCAAGCGGTAGCGCGCTCGCCTGGCATGCGTGCGGCCCGGGTTCGATCCTCAGCACCACATACAAACAAAGATGTTGTGCCTGCCGAAAACTAAAAAAATAAATAAATAAATATTTAAAAAATAAATAAATAAATAAAGGGACAGTTAAACTGTTAATTTTTAGTCTACAGCCCATTCTTAGCATAAAAGCAGCCAGTTCTTAGTAGCACAAAAGTTGTTTATTAGTATCTCTGCTAGAAACAGACATTCAGATCTACAACTCATAGTTCATGTAACTTTCAGTTTTTCATAGCAAGATATCCTTCACATAAAAGATTCAGATTATTTGTATCTTTCAAATAAGAACCTCATAGTTTTAAGTATTTTTTGATTGTTGGAGACCTCTTCTAAATCCTTTAGCATTCTTCAAAACTTTAGATTCTGAATACTACATTTTAACTCAATAAACTTATACTATGTATAGGAGATAAGAAGTAATATCCTCTCTCATAACAAGGTTTAAGACTGAGACTCCTGTAAGGAAAGATGTTAATAAGACAAAAAAAAACCATTTTTTTTAAACCCAAATTTTACATGACATGGGACCACTCAGAAATGAATACCCAAAGAAACAGGGAGATCTGTGTGTTTTTATGGATGGTCAAGAAGTATGACTGAAGGACAAAAGGGTATTATCTAATCATAACAAACTGGGGCGCAGGGGCAGTTAGCAAGGCCTGTTGGTCAGGTTCCTTCTTAGTGAAACTCCTCCAGAACTTCATACTGAGAATGAAAACAGTAACTTCCTGTGGCCTGTGGCTAGCTCCAAGGAAATTAAAATCTACAAGTTCTCTGGCTATTACAGCCTAGCTAAATCTACATGGTTATCTCCTGGCTTTTGTTTCTATAAATTGTAACTGCTTCTGTAAGACCTGTTGAAAAATAACCTGACTGCTTCCTTCAAATTGCATTAAATTCATTTTTCCTTTTGTTACCGCTGTTGACCGGTGAGGAGTCCTTGCTTCCCCAATGTTGAAGAATAACACCAAAGAAGCACGCCGAGGCAAGGTCAGAGTAGAAATTAGAAGTTTATTAAAGGACAGCAGAAAAGACTTCTCCCGGAGGAAGAAGGGGACCCAAGAGGTGGAATCCGTGGAAGTGCGGTTGTTTCCCCTTTTTATAGTTCTTTCAGTGATGGAATGTAGGTGGGAAGGCCCGAGGGGTGGGACACAGGTGGGCCAAAGAAGTAATCTGGTCAGGAAGGACTTCTGAGTCAGCACCTTTTTGCTGGGGGCTGTTCATTAACATTTCTTTGAGGTGGACTTTGGCCTAGGGCCTTTTCGGGACTTCATTAACATTCCATGAGTTGTCCTGTGTTTTCCCTGAGTCATTCTCCGCATGGTCTCCATTTTAGATTTCACTCGATATTAGACCCGATTTACCTAACTACACTGACTACCTAACTTTAAATCTGGCTCCACTTTTTACATTTGTCACTTTTTCATATGCGGGCACCTGACTCAATCTAGCCAGCAGGGATCTAGGCAGGTTCCCTGGATTAATAGCCAGTAATGTTGGCATCCCTTTGTGACATTCTTTTCTTTTTTATGTAACATAGAAAATTGTTCACATAAGGGTCTTCAAGGGATAAGAACAGAGAGAATTTCCTAGGTTTTATGGTCTGTCAACGGAGAAATGGAGACAGGAATCCTAATTTCTATGGTCTATTTCAGGGGACAAAGAACAAGAGAAGATCAGAAGTATTTTCTGCTTCTGCTGTCTCCTTAATTTTCAAGATGACATATTTTGGGGTACCATTTCCTGTACCTCATTATATGCAAACTCATTTTTAGAGGGCAATTTCTAGTTCTTCCTCAGGTAAAACCTGAGCTGCTCAAGAACATGCTTACTAAATCTTTTTGCTTGATTTAAGATTCTCATTTCATATGTAAGCTATTTAACATACCATCCTCTCTGGCCTAGTCTACACTTACTGTTTCAAAGTTTTACATTTAATCCCCATGACAACTCTATGAAGTAGATCTAATTTTCATTTCCCTTTTATGGACGAAAATCTGTGACACATAGAAGTTGAGTGACTTGTCCAGAAAGTGAAAGGAAGGAGGATTCAAGCCCATGTTGTCTAGCTCCCTTTAGGCAGCCCCATGTATTGCACTGGACTCCCCCTGATATAAGCACAGGACTGGAGTGCCCAAGCAAAGAATTTTAATTCTGTTCCAGGAACCTAGAGGGCAGTGAGTCATCCCAGCCACTAGAGTGGCAAGTGTGACACCTGCTACTTACTGTAAAGGTGCTTTGACCATGAAGCAAGCACTGGAGCTGTCACCAAAAGATTTCCTTAACTTCGAGGTGAATGAGGCTCTTGACAAACATCATAGAAAAAAAATTAAGGACCTTAACTCAGGATGAGTGGGACTCTTGACAAACATCACAGAAATGAATTTAAGGATCTTAACTCAGGATGAGTGGGGCTCTTGACAAACATCACAGAAATTAATTTAAGGACACATCAGTAAAAGACATAGAGATTTATTAGGAGAGACACATTTAAGGAAGAATGCTGGCTATCGAGAGTGAGATGCTTTGGAGGTTCTAGGGGAAACCTGGTCAGGGACTGTTGGGAAAAGTATAAACGGCAGCCATACCCCAGAGAAAAACCCCAACATGGCGCCTAAGGACTTCTTCTTCCTATCTTCTTCTTTTCTGCAGTGGCGGGAAAAGTTCCCGCCTGTGTGAACTCTCCCGCCAGCGCCAATTTCAAATCTCGCTGGCGGGGAACCTTAGCCCCAATGAGAACTAATTCCTGGGCTCCGAGAACTTGCCAATAAACGGGTTGCCTGCCATTTATCTAAGCCCTACCATCTCCCCCTTAGTTCTATATAAGCACACAGCTTTTTGCAATAAAATTGGAATTCTCCCGGCGAAGTGTCTTTGCGTGGGGAATTCTTTCAGGGACCAGCATGGGAAGGTATGTGAGAATGATATGTCTAATGACTAGTGGTCTGACAATTATCAGGATACTTTAGGCTGATGTGGTCTCCAATATCTGAGCAGTAGATAATGTTAGAAAATGCCTGATATTACAAGTTTCTTAAAATATTGTATCTCTTTACTAAATCTATTTATTACATTGGCTAATTAACAGTGCGCAATGTAATTCTCATAAATGGGTTCATTTATGGTAACTCTAATTTACAATTCTCTTAGAAATTTGAGAATGACAGGCTTGGGAGAGAGAACTGGCTTGGGGAGTGACAAGCCTAGGAGGAAAGATATGCAGAGCTTTAGCATAGCTATAAGGCTTTTAGATTGAAGTTATATTTTCCTGATCCTTCCTATCTTTTTTATTTCTTTTAACCTACCTCAGAACCACCTGTGTTCCCAGTGTTCATCGCTAATGTCTTTAGTTAGACTTGAGAAGCTGCATCAACCAACATGTAACATAATGAGAGAAGACAGTGCAAGAGTGATAGTGCTTCCAAACAAAGCCATACAGCTTTAGAAAGAATTTAGAAATACTCAAGCTGAGCTCTTTCAACATCCATTTATTGAGTGAAGACCATGTGCATGAAAGACAAGCTATGTCTCAGCTCTCATGGGGCTTACATTGAGGGGGAGGAGGAGGATGGACAAAGAAATTAACAAGATATTTTCAAATGGTGACCAGTGCATTAAAAAAAATCAACATAGAATAAATATAATTGGACATGATTTAGACTGAGGGATGGAGAAAGGCCTTTCTGAAATGCCAATTAAGCAGAAACATGACTGATAAGAATCGGGCAGCCATGCAAGGGGCTAGGGTGAGTGGTTAAAATGCAGGAAATGAGAAGGTGACAACAAGAGGTCATACCAGCCCTCTCCCACCCCCAGGCCCTGCAGAGGTCTTCCATGCCCCCCCCCCAAGTGTGCTGGAAAGGTATCAGAGAATTTAAGTCAAAAAGGGTGTGTGTGGAAAGACTACAAAGGGCTGGACCAGTGGACTGAGCAAGTTAAGTACCTCCTAGGATTCTGGGAGAGAACAGCTTAGTAGCATGATGTTATTTGAAGAGTATTTCAAACACACTTTCTTCCCACAACCCTGCAAGAGCAGGTAGCAGGTGGGTGTAGAATGTGTTGACACCATATCCAGAGCATAGGCCTGCCAGAGTTGTGTCCCATCCCCTCCTCCATTCACTCCAAATTTCCTCGCCCTCAGCAGCAGATGGGTGGAGGCTGGATGGGTTTTAGGATTTAGGACCCTAGGATCACGAGGTCATGAAAATTCCCCACCCCAACACCTGCAACGCACCGACAACGCCGCCTAGGTGGGCCCGCGCCTCTGTCTAAATCCCACTCTTACGATCTGGGAACTGGCGGACAGCAGAACCTTCAACGCCTCTTGCCAGTTTCTCCCAGCTCCGTGCCAGTACTGAATGTAGCAACCTCCCAGCTGCCGGGCAGTCTAGAGTATTTTCACGCAGCAGTGCCTGGGATACGGCGACGTCAGCACAGGGGATGGCCTTGCCGTGAGACCAGGTGCAGCGATTGCAGGCAGAGCAGGAAACCAGCATAGGCTGAGAAAACGGGATGCTTCGTCGTGGTTAGCTTCCTGGGCCGTGGGCTGCTGGGACGCGCCGAAGCCTCTTGGAAACCTCGCCACCAAGGTCCCTGGGAACCCGAGTCCCCGTCCACTTTGCGGGTTTTGTAGTTTCTAAATTCAGCGCGCAAGAACGGAAACAGTCCCACTGAGCCGGGCTAGGCCCCTATGCTCACAGAACCTCAGCTTTCTTTCCTGTCGGATGGGGACAGTGCCTGCCTTGCAGAAGGATATTTTACATACAGCGACTCACTTCGGAAATGGTAGTTAATTTTTGTAAATAGTCCCCTGAGAATATATGCTTGTTAAGATTCTGTCTTGTCCTGGAAACAAATTTAGGTCACGTTGAGAACAGGGAGTCGTTTAATGGTGAGCCTTGGCGAGCGCCACTTCGCATTAAAGCCGCCGGCGACCCTGAACCCGTGCAAGGAGATCGGGAAGTGGGGGCGTCTGGGGAAGACCAGGAAGGGATTATAGCACCCGAGTCCTACACGGGTGCTTCACTGGGCCTCATAAGTTAACTCCCTTAAAGCTTGTAACTATATCCGCAGGCACCAAACTTGGGCTGCGGATCTGACCAGTCTCTGCCCTTCCGTTTTCAGTTTCCTTTTCTCGGGCCCTGCTGCCCCACCCCCCGGCCCCTGCCGCCCCACCCCCCGGCCCCTGCCTGGGGATTTGCCCGGTGATCAGTGACGTCAAGTAGACTAAAGTTCCCATTGGAGGGCGGAGTTCAGCAGGGGCCAATCCCGGGGCTGATCGGGGAGAAATCTCGGCGGAGGGCACCGAGTAGCCGGGAGATTACGGGGCGGGGACGCGCTGTCGCGCTGGTTGCTCCAGCCTGAGTCGACCCGGAACAGACCGGTGCGGGAGAGAAGCGACCCGGGCCCTCGATTTGCGGCTCGGGACTGGTGAGTAAGGGGCATCCGATGAGAAATGCCGTGAAACAGCAGTCTCACACACGCGCCCCAGGCTTGGGGTGACTGAATGCGGCCGCAGGGCCTTGGGACAGAACCCGGCCTGGCCGCCGGGCGGGCTGGGCAGGGGGTCGAGTTCGTTGCGTCCTCTCTGCCAACCGAATCCCTCCTGCTTGCTTGACCCTTCATTCGCCCTTCCTCGTCAGTCTTTCAAGCTTTCCCGAGTCCAGCTCAGACTCTAATCCCTTATAGTCCCCAGGGCTAGAAGTAAGCGGGACCCGGATGAAGGTCTGGTGGCTTGGAGCCCTGTAGATAGCCATTTCGACTCCATGACCAAAGTTAAGTTTCCTTTCCTTTCTTCTTCTTTGGGTCGGAGTAAACCAGTTTCACCACACACACTTGGAGATGTATATTTTCCCTGCTAATTTTATCCCTGTTTAGCTTTAGGAAAAAAAGTATATTAATTTAACCTTAAGGAGTAAATAGGAGGGAAACATTTCAGAATTCCCAGTAGATTCCAGATTTTGACACCACAACCATTTGTGTGTGCTTCAAAAGAGGGGAGAATGACATTCATTCGTTCATGCATGCCTGAACCTCCTGTTTAACTGTTAGCTGAAATCATAATCCCTAGCATGTTTTTTTTCCACAACTTTTTTAAAAAATCACGTTTTCTAAACATAGATTTTTAAAAATGTTTCAAAATTAGTTTTCTTTTTTCGTAGACATTATTTTTTAGAGCAGTTTTAGATTTAAGAAAAAAATTGAGAAGATAGTCTAGAGCTTCCATATACCCCAAACATTTTACCCCTTAACGTTTTACATCAGTCTGGTACATTTGCTGCAAATAATGAAGCAATATTGATACATTATTGTTGACCAAAGTCCATAGTGTATTCAGATTTGCTTTTTTTGCCTGAATACTTTTCTGTTTGATGATCCCATCTGTGTTAACATATTGTATTGTTGTCATGACTCTTTGGTTGTGTCAGTTACTCAGACTTCGTTTTGATGACCTTTGATGCATTTTCCTTCACTGTAAGAAATACGTGAGATAATTAACTTAAAAAGAGAGAAAGTTTATTTTGGCTCACAGTTTTGGCGATTTCAGTCATGATTTATTGATCTCTGTTCTACTCACTTCATGGCCAGAGAACCAAAAAGAAGAGAAAGAGAGGAAGAAACTGGGGTCCCTTCTAAGGCATACCCTCCCCCCACTCATGATGTAAAGACCTTCCACTGGGCCCCTACCTCTCAAAGTTTCTACCACCTCCTGTGGTGCCAAGGGCAAGCCTTTAACACATGGACCTTTGGAGTATACCTATATATAGCCAAACTGTAGCAAATGGACATGTATATTTTAGGGTAACCCTCTGTTGGAATTTGCCTGTTGTTTTTCTCCTAAGACTGGTCTTATGGGTTATTTGGAGGAAAACCACAAAGTAGATTTCCATATTCATCACATCATTTCAAGGGTTTTATGAGGTCATCATGATTTATGACTCGATGCTGATCTTGATTACCTGACTGAGAGGTTTCTTCACTATAAAGTTACAGACTCTTATTTTCTCCCCTTTGTGTACTGTATTCTTGGAAGGAAGTCATTATGTACACTCCACAGGTAGGGAGTGGGGGGTGAATGATCCTCCTCCTTGAGGGCAAGTATCTCCATATATTATTTGTAATTCTGTACAAGGGAGATTGAGCTCCTCTTCCCTACTTAGTGATTTATTCAATCATTTGTTTATATCATTATGGGCTCAGATATTTATTTTATGCTTTGGGTTATAATCCAGTACTACTTTATTCTGTTGCATAATTGTTAGAGCTTTGGCCATTGAAATTTCTTTCAAGTTGGTTTCTCTGCTTCTCCTGTTTTAATAATGCTCTTTTGCTATTGAAAACACTTTTACTTATGTGACCTCTCTTGAACCTCAGACAGCTGGTAAACTTAGCAAAACATTTCCCCATGTTAAGAGGTAAGGAAACTGAATCCTGGGGGCAGTAGGTGACTTCTTAGATGTCACTTCCTGCAAGGGAATAACAGGCTGAACTTAGACTAGGTTCAACCACCATAAAAGACACTATAGCCGGGTGGCACACACCTGTAATCCCAGCAGCTCTGGAGGCTGAGACAGGAGGATTTCAAGTTCAAAGCTAGCCTCAGCAATGTCAAGGCGCTAATCAAGTCAGTGAGACCCTCTCTAAGTAAAATACAAAATAGGGCTGGGGATGTTGCTTAGTGGTCAAGTGCCCCTGAGTTCAATCCTTGTACCTCCTCCCAAAAAAAAGAAACTGCAGACCTCAGATAGAGCATCCAGGGGTGATTTCAGACTTAGACCCCCAGGATCAAAATAAAAAATACACAGAGAATGAGAAGTTGTTTTGTAAACAAAGGCTTAATTTGACTGTCATCCAAGATGAATTAGAATTTGCCAGCTTATTGACTCCCCCCATATCCCCCAAAATGAGTGTGTGTGTGTGTGTGTGTGTGTGTAGGCCCAGGAGACCTGAGTGATATTTATGGCCAAGAATATCTCTTAGTCTGCTGTGAAGCAAGTTTGTAAAGTGGAAAGGGAGAGTGTGATGAAAGCTAGGGAGAATGGAGAAGTAGTGGGGCTCTGAGTCTGGTGACACATTAATTTCACAAACATTTTATAGACACTACTTTCACTACTTTATGCCATATACTGGAAATAAAAAGAGACATGACCCTTGGGTTCATATTCTTATTGGGTAAGAAGAGGGGTAAAAATACCAAGTATGAGGCAGTGTGATAGTATTATCATAGAAATACAGTACCTCCAGACTACAGGAGGTAACTGAGGTAGGGGAACAGGAAGGAGCTCATAGATAAGGGAACCAATCCTGTTTAAGCCTTCAAGGCTGAGCTCTGCCTGAGAGAACATGTAGGAGGGCAAGGAAGAAAGTGGGGAGTTGTGAAAGGGGCGTCTTTCCTATACACGTAGTGGTCAGAGCATCAGGCAGGGTGAGGTAGGGTTGGGGGCTGGACTGGTAAGTTGGAACCAGATTGTGGAGTGCCTTGTGTGTCCCGATATACAGTTTTAACCTCAGCTATGAGTTTTGAAGTATGAGAATGACAAGATCCTTGTGTAAGAAGGATGATGCTCGCAGCATTTTGTAGGAGATAGACCATATTTCACCAAATATGAGATGCCATATTATTTTATATGCCCTTAACTGGAAAAACGTTTTGCCAATTAAGTTTATGATATATCATTGAACACAACTAATATAAAATGGATGGTATTGGTGTCTCAACCTTGATGAAAAATAGTGACTCCTTTAACTGCTGGTTTAGATGTCTTTCTCCCCCTGGTTATGAATGGTTAAAATATCTCTATTTCATTAACCCATATATGTTGAGTTCATTGGCTTCATTTGTGATCTTGAAACACTAGATATGATAAACTGGTCTTTTTCTGTGTAATAGAGAGAGAGAAAAGATAGAAAGATAGGTTGCCAAAATCAGCACAAAAATATTAGTGTTTCTGAACCAAAGATTTTAGCTATGTTTATTCTGCTTTGGTTGCTTTTATTAAGAGCAATTACTGTGCTTACGTTGCATATTAAATTTGTTGGTGTACCTGCCAAACCTTCATTTCAATTTGTTGTGTGCATGGGTTTTATATTCTCTGACCTCCATTTTTTTTTATGGGTTAGGGTTAGGATTAGTGAAGTCCAGAAAGATCAAGATTCTAGCCCTGGGCGACACAGCAGAGTTGCTGAGGCTGGGTAAAAATCCAGATGTTTTAGCCTTAGCCTAGGACTCTACTGCAAGCCTTGGTTAGAAAGGTTGGCAAAGAGTGGAAGAAGATTCTCCCTGTTTCCTCATTCAGAATTCATGGGAGCTGTGGGGAGCGACCATGATGGCTGAGAGCAAGTTGGTGATCTGTTATGTCCTAGCAGGTTTGTTCAACCCTTGAAAGCTAGCCAGAGAACTGCTCCTTGATGGGTGTCTGTGTTTGTTGCAGATATATCGACTGCACAAGCTATTTGTGTATTTCAGCCTAATAACCTTTATAACTTCCTCTGTTGGATCAGACAGTATCCTGTTTTTGCTGAAGATAGACACGTTCAAAGAAAGAAAAAATTGTTTGAGCATAGAGCTAGCTTGAGGTACAGACTGACAGGATTTGGAAAGATGCCTTCAGGATCTGATATCCTTCAGTTCATCTTCATCTTCTTGGGTAGATGAAGTCTGGCTGGGCACAAAATAACGGAGCCGCCAGGAGGCACTTGTAGGTTCAAACAGGAACTCCTTTATTGCCCCAACTCCAGCGAATGCCACCCACGCGGCTCTTCCAGGAACACCACACCACAAGCGGAACTCTCTCCACCAGGACTTCCTCCGCCCTCCACCCAGCTCCGGGAGAAAGAGGCAGTAGGAGCCGCCCTATTGCTGGACAGCAGGGGTCCATATACAACTGAATACACAGCCTGTTTCAATCCAGCATCATCCAGTCACAGCAATTATACACAGCTTAATTTAATTATCATCATCTTAATGGCTCGCTGGTATCACCTCTCAACCACTCCTTCTGGTAATATGCCAGGCGCCATTCTGGCTGTGTCTGTCAACACTTGGGTTGGCTTTATTTTCAAAGAGACTAACCTTCTGATTAACAAGATTGTTTTAGTATCTTCAAACCAAGCTTACTTCTTGAATGTTCCCAAGAAACCACCAAAATCTCCCCTCCCCAACTGAGTCTCCTTGTGACTGGCTATTGAGTAGTCTTGTTCTGCCCTAAAGCAACTAGTGATGGGGTGTGTGTGTGTGTGTGTGTGTGTGTATATGTAACAGGCCTTAAGATTTGTCACCTTTGAACTGAGGGAGAGCTTTGTCCTAAGCACAGGATCCCCAGAAAGGAATTGAATGAAGTTACCAAAAGAAGGAAGAATGGAATCTGAGTGGGTCCCTCCCCTCCCCTCAAAGATAAACATTTATAATGCTTACTAGTTAAGTCAGTGAATTCAATATCTTTTGCTGCTATAGGATTCCTATTATTGGGCTTCTCTCATGTTGTTTCTTTTCTTTTTATATTTTTACTGTTAAAAACGTACACATACGATGAGATTCTATTTCTGACCACCAGATTAGCAAAAACTTTAAAGTTGACAGTAACAGATGCTGGCATGGCTATGGAGCACCTCGAATACACCAGTACTCTCATTTTGGTAACAGTTTGGTCTGTTCTGATCAAGCTGAGGATGTGTCTACTTGCAAGGGTGTTCTAGGACATGTGTGCACATATATTCATGGGACCAGTGTTTATAATTGTCCCAAACTGGAAATAAACTCAGATGGCCAGAAGTAGATGGTGTTAAAGTTTATACAACAGCACCAAAAAGTTTAAAAATCAGCTCATAGTCACATGATTGAGCCTCATCAAAATGATGTTGATTACCCCTCCCCCCCAAAAAATTACATGCTGTTAATATGATTCCATTCATTTGAGGCTCAAAACCAGGAAAAAGAAATTATACTGTTTATGAATGCATGTGTAGGTCTAAAACTAAAGTAAAGGGCAGGCACTATTATAATTTATTCCACCACAACTATTTTCTCACTTTCTTCTCTCCTGGTTTCCGCACCTTTTTGGAGCCAAACCTTGGATACTGTGACCCAGTGGTGCTGTGCAACCCACTGTTCTCCCTTCTACAGGAAAAGAAGAAACCACCTTTCTCCCATCTTGCTGGAGAAAAAGGACAGAGGCTAGGACTGCTTGTATTCCTTCAGCAGACACCTACCATCCACCTTCTTTGCATCAGACATATAATTGCATGGACTTTGTCTAGTGGCTTCTTTTGGTCAGGAGGGGTCGGGGTGTGTGTTGGGGATGGAACCCTGGCTAGGCAAATGTTCTACTGCTGAGCTACATCCCAAGCACCATTTTTCTTTTCTTTCTGGTATTAGGGATTGAACCCAGGGACACTTTACCAAGAAACCACCAAAATCCCCCTTCCCCAACTGAGTCTCCTTGTAACTGGCAGTTATGTAGTCATGTTCTGCCCTGAAGCAAACTAGGGGTGGGGTGTGTTGTGTGATTAACAGGCCTTAAGATTTGTCACCTTTGAACTGAGGGAGAGCTTTGATCTGCAGCCTCAGTCCCTTTTATTTACATATTTTGAGACAGGGTCTTGCTAAGTTGCTTAGAGTCTCACTGAGTTGCTGAGGCTGACCTCGAAATTGTGATCCTCCCAAATTGCTGGGATTGTAGGTGTATGCCAGCATGGCTGGCCTAAGCAAAGGGAATAGTATTTTTAAAATATTGGGTTGGGACATGCAGTAGCACTTTAAGGTATAGAGAGGGTTTGTTTTAGCTGTGGATAAATTTGGAGGCAGGGAGCGTCAGGAAATGATCTGGGGACAAGAGCTGGGCCTAGATTATCTGGGGCCTCCCAGAAGAATGGAAGGGAAGGAGTTTGACTATCCCTGGAGCACCAGAAAGCCATTGAGGGGTTTCATCCAGGGGTGTTTACATAAGCATATTGACACTTTTAACATGTGGCAGGGTATGCTTGAGGGACAGAAGGAAAGCCAAAATGGCTAGAGCATTGAAAGTAAAGGAGAGAGGAGGTTTAAGTAAATTGGACACCACTGAGAGTTTGATAATCCTCACTATTGGATCCAATTTCAGCTTTTAAAGGATCATTCAATTATATCACTAGTTATAAGCTCTGGAAGGGCAAGGACTTTGCCATTTTTGTTCTCTTCTGTAACCTCAGTGCCTGGCATATAGTAGGCACCCAGTAGATAACCTGTTAGCTGTTGAGTGAATCGTGACATCCTCCTTCTTAAGCCTTCAGTGGCTTCCAGAGCTGTTAGGATTAAGTCCAGTCTTAATGTGGCTTGCATAATTTGTTCCTCCTTTTTCTCCACCTTCCCTCTGCTCAAATCCAGTGGCCTGCTGTGCCCCTGCCCCTGCCCTGCCCACCCCTGGCTAGTTGTCAATTCCTTGTACTCATAGCCATCCTTTCCCTCCATTCTTCTGCCTGTGAGGCTGTCCCTCCACATCACTTCTAGTGGTGAGGGAGGTTTCATTCTCCACACCCCAGAGTGTAGTGTGGGGCAGTGGAAGGAGTTCTGGGCAGGGAGGTGCATCTCCCACAAGCTCTGCCACTGAGCAAGCCAAGTCAAGCCAAGGCTCTGACCCTCACATTCCTCATCTTTAAATAAAGGGGTTCAGCTAATGTCCCAGTTCTGACTAGACATTAGAATCACCTGGGGAGTTTTTGTTTTTTACTTTTAAATACCAAAGCCAGGCCCACCTCTGACATTCTGACTCATTTGGTCTAGGTATGTGTTGAAGCCTCCTCCCCAGGTGATTTTTGTGTCATTTGGGCTGCAAACCATCCCACTAGAGGATAAAGGATTCCTTCTTCTTTCATTTATTTATTTATTTATTCTCCCCATGGTGCTAGTGATTGAACACAGGTCGTCAAGAATGCTAGGTAAGCGCCCCAAGATTACTTCTTATATTCTCAGGTGCACAGCACACAGATGACTTTCGGGAATATTGTAGGCAAAAGAGAGTTTGGTTCATGAGTCAACATAAGACAAATTTCCAGTCAACAAACACCTAGAACTTCCAATTTTCTCTTAGGCAGGGTTGCCCAGTAGACTGGCTGCAAGACAAGGACACTTTAAAGCCTTGTCTCATCTACCTCCCAGCTGGTGGCTGCCTCTGAACCCCGTGGGAATTGCTGCTGCTTGGAGCATTCTCAAAGCCTGGTCCTGGTGGTACACAGGGCCCACACTGCCTTAGGAGCACCACTATTTCTTGGCCTGTGGGAGAAAGTAAAACCCACATGGGACCACAGAAATGCACTGTCCAGGCACCAGGATCTCCTGGGGATAGCCTGGTGCTCAGTACTCAGCCACAACCAGGGTTATAAAATTTGGGTGCTAGGGTGCAGCCACTCCTCTAGTTTGCACATCTAGATCACACTTGCTTTTTGCCCTGAATTCTTTTTTTTCTTTTTTCAATATTTGTAGGCAGCCAAAGGAAAGTAAAAGTTTTTGCCCTGAATTCTGTTCTTTCTTGGGTTACTTGAGGTGTCTTTTGAAAGCTTGCTTCTAGGAGAATTTACTTATTTTGCATTAAGAAATGGACCTTGATCTGGGGCCCCAAAAGCCCTTAAACGAGATTCCCACAGGGCATGGACTCTAAATGTTAAGATGACAGGAAGAAGAAGCTATTATTTGGAGGCCCTGAACCTGTGGTCTGGAGGCAAGGGTGGAAACCTAGGTCCTTCAGCCTCAGATTACATATCTGGGATTAAGTGTTTTCTAGGGTACCTCTCTGTGGCTTCTAGGAACCCAAAGCAGCAGGATGCAGGGGGAAATGTTGCTCGTATTAGGGTACAAGAAGCCATAGAGTCTTGAGTGAGGGTTTAGCACTTGCAGGAGCAGAAGCTGGCTGCTGTTAAGAAGCACAGGGCTAGAGTTCTGACCCCTTTCCTTTGGAACTGGGCCCAGGCACAGGTGGAGGCAAAGAGTGCCAGTATCTGCCCACAAGGTGTGGACATTGACAGCAATGCTTTCCTCAGCTAGGTTTTAGTTCATAGTTTCCACATGCTGAAATGTACTGCCAGGAATTAATGTCAGCTCCTGCCAGTCTGTTGATATATGTAGATTAGATATCTACTTGTAAGACAGAAATGGATTATGGAGAAAGGGAAACTCAGCCAAAGGTAGAAAGTATCCTCAGTTCTGCCCATGAAGAGGGTGCCAGGAAGTCGCAGACCTTAGTTTTTGAAGCATCATCTTCTTTTGGTAGAATTGCATCTGGCTTGTAGCTTATTGAAGGGATACAAGAATGCTCCCACAGAAGTGATATGTGACCTCAGGTACAAAGTAATTCATGAAGTAACTTCCTTGGGATTTAAAATTGTTTTATGAGTAAAGGGAATGGAGGTAGACCACATTTGCTCTGAGTTGTGTTGTTTTGTTTTTCTGGCTCTACTCTTTTTTATGGTCTGCCCAAGATCCAAGGTGTAAAAGGGAGAGTAAAGGTTTTTGCCTCTTATTGTGGAAATTTGTGGAGATAATCAGAGAGAATATGCTGAAGGCACAATGATAAAAAGGTCAAAACCATAGAGGAATGGTGGTTGAGGGAAGAGTTTTTGGAGAGGATGATTATACACAGGATCTGACAGAACTGGGCATGGGAAAAAAGAAAAGCTTTTCTGGTTTGCCCATGTCTGTCATACCCAACCTCATTTCCTCTAGTTATGAAATATTGAGATCCTCCTTCCATCACTGAAAAGGAAAAACTGCTATCCAACAGGACTACCTTATGTAAAGCATGCAATAGTGATGGCTAGGGTACTTTCGGTCAGTATCAGCAGAATATGTGTCCCTTTTTTTCTGTCAGCACGACTCAGCTCACAAAGCCTTCAATGTAGATGACCTCATCAGAGCATCCTAACAAAGGAGCTGGCATTAGACCCCATTTTACAGTGTGCTTGGGTTGGGGAAAGAGTGTGATGAACTGGGCTGAGGTATTGGCAACAAACACTGCTTTCTAACCCTAGTGTTCTTGGACAGGTTGCTAAATCCATTGAGCCTCAGTTTTCTCAGAAGAGGATCCTGAACATGAAATATTGTTCAGATGTATAACTGGCAGATACCATTGCCCAGAAGTTGTTGTCACCTGGTTATTTGGTCCCAGAGCCCAAACTTGAACCTGTATTGTTCAAACCTGGGGTCTTATTTGTAAGTATTTAGCAGTACCACAGTCTTCAGTATACATGCAGATAGAGTCTGTACAACCAAGCAGTGAGATTTGTGTCCATCATCTTTTCAGTACTGTGATAAAATATCTGAGAAAATAAACTTAAAAGTAGGAAAGGTTTTTGTTTTTTGTTTTTTTTTCTTCACAGTTCAGAGATTTCAGTCCATGGTTGCTGTATTGGTCAGCTTGTTTGCCTCTGGGACCAAAAGGTAATTTTAAAAGAACAATTTTAAAGAAGGAAAAGTTTATTTGGGGCTCACAGTTTCAGAGGTCTCTGTCCATAGATGACCAGCTCTATTGCTCTGTGCCTGAGGTAAGGCAGAACATCATAGCCGATGGCTGTGGTGGAGGAATGTAGCTCAGGACATGACAGTTAGGAAGTAGAGAGAGAAACTCTACTCACCAGAGACAAAATGTATACCCCAAAGTCATGCCCCCAATGACCCACCTCTTCCAGCTACATCCTATCCTGCCTATGGTTACCTCCTAGTTAGTCCCTATCAGCAGATTAATGTACTGATTAGGTTACGACTCATAACCCAATAATTTCACCTCTAAATTTTCTTGCATTTTCTCATCCATGAGCTTTTGGGGAACACTCATATCTAAATCATACCAGTTTGGCTGGCTCCATTTTTTTTCTGGCTTCTTAGGCAACACATCATGGTGGAAGGGGGAGTATGGTGGATCAGACCTGCTCACCTCATGACAGGAGAAAGAAAGAGGGAGAGGGAGGGCTCAGGGACAGGATTTAGTCCCCAAGGGCACATCCTCAAAGACTAGTTCCCTTCAATTAGGGACATTAGCTCTGAGTTGTTTTGTTTTGTTTTCCTGGCTGTACCCTTTTCCTGGCTCAACTTCTACCTCCTACAGTTTCCGCTACCTCCCCATAGTGCTACCAGCTGAGAATCAAGCCTCTAATACATGAGCTTTTGGGGACATTCCAGATTTAAATGTAACAGGATTGAAAACGAGTGTGGATCTGTTTCATTTGTCTAGTTAGGGCAGACTCTGGAAGAAGAAAAAAAAAGTTCTATACAATTAACATTGTCTTCAATTCCGTTGAATCCATTTGTTTGTTCAGCACATGTGTGTTGAGCTTCTGCAAGGTTTCAGACACTTTTATCTCTATTGCAATGATTTAAATATTTTTGTTAGTTTCAGCTAGAGGCTGGGTGTGGTGGCTCATGCCTGTAATTCTAGCAACTTGGGAGTCTGAGGCAGGAGGATTGCAAGTTCAAGGCCAGTCCAAGAGAGTTAGTGAAGCCCTAAGCAACATAGTAATACCCTTTCTCAAAATAAAAAGAGCTGGAGGTATGACTTAGTGGTAGAGTGTCCTTAGGTTCAATCCCCATTGCCAAAAAAAGAATGTGATCGAATCTATAAACTCTTTCCCCAGAATATTTTTCTTTTTACTTTGTTTTGTTGAGCCATTTCAAATTGAGGGTTTTTTATGTTTGTTTGTTTGCTTGCTTGCTTTTTGTAATCTAGGCCATTAGATTACAAGTGTATGTGACTGCACCTGGCTCAAATTAAGTTTCAGTCATGCCACTCTGAATTCTGAAGAATCCATGGCCAAGAAATATAATATTCCTATTCAAGATCTCAATAAATGCCATTAAGGAAATAATCACCCAAATTATTTTCAAATTAGTCCCCCCAAATTTTTATAGCTTAAAAAATTACAAAAACAAAAACAGGATCCACTCATGTTTTTTTTTTTTTTGCATTTAGTTTTTACTTCTCTTCTATGACATTGACTTTAATAGACCAGGCCATTTGTCTTGTGGAATGTCCCACATTCTGGATTTGTCTGTTTCCTCTTGGTGTGGTTTAACTTCACTATCAGCACTTTTTCTGTGGTGACATACTACAGTGTTCTTTTATCCTTCATATTTTCTCTAAACTGGAAGTCAAATCTAAAATCTTAATTAGATTCATTCATGTTGCACATTTTTGGCAAGAAATCTCTATAGATAATGCTGTATAGTCATATGATGCTTTATTAGGAAGCATATGCCAGTTTGCCTCATCTGTTAGTGATGCTGTATTTGGTTACTTGATTAAGAAGATCACTAGATTTCTCCCTTATTAAGAAACATTAGCTCCAGGTGTGGTGACACACACCTGTAATCCTAGCAACTCCAGAGGCTGAGATAGGAGGATCATAAATTTGAGGCCAGCCTCAGCAATATAGTAATACCTTGTCTCAAAAATATAAAAAATGAACAGGGCTGGTGATGCAATGCAGTGGTAGAGTGCCCCTGGGTTCAATCCTCAGTACCGGAAGTGGAGGGGCACATTAAGAAATAATCTATTCAGTGTACTTTGGCACCATGGGGGCTATTCTGTCCCCACAAATCTTTCATCTGTGGTTTTAGCATTTATTGATGATACTTGTGTTGTTATAATGGCAGATGTTCTTTCTTTTTCTATCCTTAACTTTCTTTTCTTTTTTGTACTAGGAATTGAACCCATGGCCTCATGCATGCTATGCATGCTCTTACCACTAGACTATACTCCCAGCCCCAAATGGTGTCTAATTCTATTATGTTTCCTCTACTTATTAATGTTTTTCTATAATCCTTAGGCAGTTTTATTTATCTAGTACAATGATTTTTATATAGTTTCAAGACATTTGAAGATCCACTGAAGCCCAGTATGGAGCCTGGCTAAGTGACAGTACCTGTCCTGGTGGTGACACTACCATATTTTATGTGGAGGGGAGCTATAGCTAAGCTCTTAATAGTCCTTTTTGTCTTCCAGTAAATTGCAAAGTAAATTCTCATCCCCAAAGATGACACTTTCTTTTCCCCAACAACAACCATCCAAAAAAAACCTCAGCTTTAAAACTTCCAAGCCATTCAACAAAGTAGCATGAGAAAGGGCTCCAAAGCCCACAAGAGTTACCCATACCACTTCCTTTTCTTCTTTCCAAGTTCTTTACAGTGTGTTCCCACTGGAAGAATGCCTGGCAGGCTATTTCCTCAAAAGTAAGAGCAGGCAACTCAGCATTTCTACCAGCCTTACTGATATCCTAGAGGAACTTGATGACACCTTCATTTGCCAGTTGAATGCCTTGATCCCTTCATTTGAGCTGTGAACATGCATGTTTTTTCACACTCATTACATCTCTTAAAGTCACACATCTAAATCCATGAGTGCTTCCAGTTGGGATTTAGTATCACAGTATAACCATCCCTTACATTTGTATAGTACTTTACAAAGCACTCGTTATGTATTATAGTCACTATATTATAATCCTGTTTTGTTTTCTCTTTAGTCTTATAGAATCAGGCCCTTATTTCTATGTATTTAGTGTCACTGTTGACAAAGGCCACTGGACTCTGTTGTGATAGACTTTGATTGCACATATCAATAATAATATTGATTTGCCTGTGGTTTTAGTTGCTGCATTTCACTTGCTTACCTTTGTCTCCTGTTGGCTGGCTTCCTGGCCACTATCCTAGTTGCCATCCATGGATCTACAGCAGAGCTACTTCCCTACTCCTGCCCCACACCAGGAAGACTTTGTTTACTGTAACTCTGGAGCACACTTGGCACCCTAGTTGGTTCTGCTCATTTATTCTCTTGCTGCTGCATTCAGTCTCAACTCTCTTTGTGGTTTGAATACTCTGGTTTGGGGAACCAGGGGTCTGGGTTCTTTCCTAGATTTCCTTTTGTGTACCAGGCTTATGCTTAGTACTTTGAACACAGTTTTTTCATATTCTGTGTTTCATTTAACTAAGAATGAATGAAGTTACCCTAGAATGGTAGTAAGGAGGATAAAATGCTAGAGGTCACCTGGTCCAATCCCCTAGTTTTACTTCTGAGGAAATAAACATGCCTAGGCTTCTTTCAGTTGTATCATACCACAGAAGTTTTAAAAACCCTTGGAGGTAAGCATTACTCTCCCCAGATAAACTGAGGCCTGGAGTACTTAGATGACTTCTGTGATGTTGTCACAGAGTCAGAGGCAGAAGGCAGCTGTTGAGTCAAATGTGCTGAATCTTGTCACCTCTGACAAGAACAACCAGGCCTGCTTGACCAGGAGAGTCACAGTTGAGAGTGAATCCAATACAGCCAGGCTGTGCTCTGCTGACAGACTGAGTTTAGAGTCCAACTGCCTCCAGGACTGAACCAAGGCCAAACCCTAGAATAGCCTGCGGAAACACACGCAGAGGGAGACATTACACTCAAACTTTTTGCTCTTTTTTTTGTTTTGTTTTGTTTTGTTTTGGTACTGGGAATTAAACCCAAAGGAACTCTACCAGTGAGCTATATCTGAGCTATATCCCCAAACTTTTTTTTTCCAGATTACATTTTTTATTAGAATATTATAATTAAACATTGTATTTGTGTTCCTTTTGACAAAATTATGCATATAAGGAATTTTATTTCAATCCCCATTTCTCCCTCTCCCTTTATCCCTCCATCTCTACTGTTCTTCTTTTCACTCCTTTATTTATTTTTGATTGGTACTTTCTACATATACATGAATGAGAAATTCCCTTTGGTGCATTTATATATCTATATATAATGTGATTCTGTTAGATTCTTAATATATTTTTTCCCTGCCCCTTCCTTTCTTCCTCCCTCTCATTCTTCTATTTCTGCTTCACTGATCTTCCCCGGATCTTTATGTTATCTGATCCCCTGCCCAACTCCTTTCTTTCCCTTGTTTTGTTTTAGCTTCCACATATGAGAGAAAACATTCAACCCATTCTCTTATTTCACTTAGCATGATTTTCTCCATTTCCATCCATTTACCGGCAAATACCATTATCATTCTCCTTTATGGCTGAGTGAAACTTCATTGGGTATATACCACATTCTCTTGATTCATTTATCTATTGACAGGCATCTGGATTTATTCCATAATTTGGCTATTGTGAATTGTGCTGCTATAAACACTGAGGTGACTGTGTTGCTATAGAATGTTGATTTTAGTTCTTTTGGATAAATACCAAGGAGGATAGCAGCTGGGTCATGTAGTGGTTCCATTCCTCATTTTTTGAGGAATCGCCACACTGCTTTTCCAAAGTGACTTATTTGCAGTCCAATCAACGATATATGAGTGTACTTTTCCCACATCCTTGCCAGTATTTAATATTTATTTTCTTGATAATTGCTTTTCTGATGAGTGAGATGAAATCTTAGTGTAGTTTTTATTTGCATTTCCCTGATTGTTAAAGATGTTGACAATGTTTTCATACATTTGATGGCCATTTATGTTTCATCTTTTGAGAAATTTCTGTTTGGTTCTTTTGCCCATTTACTGATTTTTTTTTTTTTTTGCATTGGGTTTTTTAAATTCTTTATATATTCTGGATATTGGTCCCCTGTCAGAGGAGTTGCTAGGAGAGATTTTTTTTTCCCATTTCATAGGCTCTCTCTTTACACTCTTAATTATTTTCTTTGCTGTATAGAAGTTTTTTAGACTGATGACATCCCATTTATAGATTCTTAGTTTTATTTCTTGAGCTTTAGTTGTCTTGAGGAAGTTGGTACCTGCACGTATATGGTAGAGTGTTAACCCTGTGTTTTCTTACAGCAGTTGCAAGGTTTCTGGTTTAATTCCTAAGTCTTTGGTCCATTTTGATTTGACTTTTGTGTAGGGTTAAAAATAGGGTTCCAATTTCATTCTTCTACATGTAAATATCCAGTTTTCTGAAAGAATTAACATTTTAATCCCTCAGGGGACAGTCTCCAACTTCCCAGACTCACTCAAAATTGGCCTTCTTGATCTTGATCCGACCTGACTCGATTTATCTATCTACACTGATAGCCTGTCTAATTCTGGCTTCAATAGTTTGACTTCTTCTTTTCCTGTTTGTATCTCTTTAATTTCATTCTCTTGCCTGGTTGCTCTGGCTAGAGTTTGAAAACTGTATTGACTAGAGTGAACACCCTTATCTTGTTCTTGATTTTAGAGGAAAATCTTTTAGTTTCTCTCCATTTGGTATGATGTTGGCTTTGAGTTTGACATATATAGCCTCTATAATGTTGAGGTAAGTTCTTTCTGTCCCTAATTTCTTCAGTATTTTTAACATGAATCATTGCTGGTATTTTATCAAAAGGCCATTTTTACTTGTATTGAGATGATCATATGGTTCTTGTTCTTCTATTTACATGGATAATTACATTTATTGACTAGTGTATGTTGAACCAACCTTGCACCCTTGGGATGAAGCCCACTTGGTCATGGTGGATTATCTTTTTATAGTGTTTTTGAATGGAGTTTGATAATATTAAGGATTTTTGTATCTGTTCATCAGGAGGTTGGGCTGTAGTTTTTGTTTTCCTAGATGTGTCTTTGTCTGGTTTTGTTATTAAGGTTATATTGGCTTTATAGATTGTATTTAGGAGTGTCCCTTCCCTTTAAATTTCATGGAATAATTTGAAACTGATGTTAATTCTTTTTTAAAGGTCCGTAAATCTCAGATGAGAATCCTGGGCTTTTCTTTGTTGGTAGGCTTTTAATTGCTATTTTGATTTCATTACGTGATATTGTTCTGTTTATGTTTTCTATGTCTACCTGATTCAACTTGGGCAGGCCATATATGTCTAGAAATTTGTCACTGTCTTCCAGATTTTATAGTTTTTTGGAGTCTAAATTTTCAAAATAGTTTCCAGTGATCCTCTAGATTTCAGAAGTTTCTGTGGGCTTATTTGTTTGCAGAATCAGCTCTTTGCTGACCCTATGCATTATTTTTTGTTCTCAATTTTATTAATTCAGCTCTGATTTTTTAATTTCCTATCTTCTACTGATTTGGGGGTTCGGTTTGTTCTAACAAGTCTAGGCCTTGAGGTGGAACATAAGCTTATTTGAGATCTCTATTTTTTTTTTTTTTTAATTAGGCACTCGATGCAAAAAGTTTTCCTTTTAGTACTGCTTTGTTATTCCCAACCCTTTTTATTTTTTATTTTGAGACAGGGTCTTGCTCCATCACTCAGGCTGGCCTCAAACTTGTCATCAGCCTTTTGAGTTGCTGGGATTATAGGTGTGCACCGCTGTGCCCAGCAGTGCTCAGACTCTTGATGCTCCCTGATGCTTCTTGAGTTTTATAGGGAACCTCAGTGTTTTTAATCCTTTTGAAACCTAGAGGAGCAAAGAAAAGAATCTCTTCATTTGGTTAGGATCTTGTGGACAGATGTGCAGTCTGTGCACTGCCTAACATAGAAAATACCATGTACATGGTAGACATAGATTTATATTCATTATGGCCATTTTCCAGCAGGTAATGGTTGATTATTCTATTAGTTGATGCATTAGAGCACCTTTCCAACAGATGAAGAGAATACACACTAAGGCAGTACTATTTTCTCAGTAGCAAGGTTCAGGCTAGTGGCAGCCCTGCTCTTCACTCTCTGAACCTCAGTTTTCTCATGTATAAAATGAGTTGGACTAGATTGATAAGATCCATTTTGCTCTGACACTGAATGAGTCGTGTAAGGGCTGATGATATTAATTGAATGCTGTAGTCACAGCCCTTTGCAGGGTGCCACCCCTGCCCCTTTGCTCTGCCTACCCTTAACTCCTGTCTGTTTTTTAAGGAGGAGATACCCTACCAGTGAACTGAGACTACACTGAGCTAAGGGCACTATGGCCACATCAGCTCCTCTGCGGAGCCTGGAGGAGGAGGTAACCTGCTCTATCTGCCTCGATTACTTGCGGGACCCTGTGACCATTGACTGTGGCCACGTCTTCTGCCGCAGCTGTACCACAGATGTCCGGCCCATCTCTGGTGGACGTCCTGTCTGCCCGCTATGTAAGAAGCCTTTTAAGAAGGAAAACATCCGACCTGTGTGGCAATTGGCTAGCCTGGTGGAGAACATTGAGCGGCTGAAAGTGGATAAGGGCAGGCAGCCTGGAGAAGTGGCCCGGGAACAGCAGGACACAAAGTTATGTGAGCGGCATCAGGAAAAGCTGCACTACTATTGTGAGGACGATGGGAAGCTGCTATGTGTGATGTGCAGGGAATCACGGGAGCACCGGCCACACACAGCTGTCCTGGTGGAGAAGGCCGCCCAGCCCCACAGGGTAAGCCCTCCTCACTCGGGAAGTACCCTCTGTCTTCCTTGGGATGCTCTTCACAATACACACCTCCAGAGGCAAGGCCTGGCTAAAACCCCTCTGGTGGGTTCTTACTGGCCCAGCCCAGAGCACCCATCTGTCTCCACTGCTTGTTTCTCCATAGGAAAAAATTCTGAACCACTTGAGTACCCTCAGGAGAGACAGAGACAAGATTCAGGGCTTTCAGGAGAAGGGAGAAGCTGATATTCTGGCTGCATTGGTGAGTGGGCCTTTAGGAAGCCATGAGCTAGTCATCTATGTGGGGCTGGATGGGGAGGACAAAGTTGATGGCATTGAGGGGGTGTGGGAGTAGCTCAGGAGGGTGGGCGTTGTGCTAGCAGGGGCAGGCCTGGGCAGTAGCCCAAGCTCCATATGTATGCACCAGCTGTGTGCTTCAGACTTTAGACTTGCTTCTCATCTCAAGGTGAGTAGTTTGTCTGGATATCAACCAGGGTCCCTGCCCTCCTCATGACTCTCAGCTGCAGGGCACATGTTGGCAACTGTGGCCTTCTGCCAGGGAACTAAGGAAGACCTAACTTGCTTCATTCTCCATTTCAAGGAACAGAGGAGAGATGTGATTTCCTGAGAGTGAAAGGCAGCCAAGAGGGCTTGGGAGGAGAGAGCTGGCTGCAGGGTAGGAGCTGAGAAGGAAGGGGTGAAGAAGGCTGAAGCTGTCTAGGGAGGCCCAGTAGGTGGTTAGTGGATACAAAACTGGTAGCACTTTAGAGGTGGGTCAGGAGGGAAAAAGCTGACAAGATGGTTCCAATTTTCTGGGGGATTGTATGTACTGGGAAAGTAGACAGTAGAAGAAAGTTGGGGCAGGACCTATAGCAAGTGACTAGGCCCTGGGAGATGGAGAAAGTAAACCTAAAGATAGCCCAGGTCCAAGGACCATCTGAGGGCCCCAGTATGCATGGATGCCTGCTGGGGGACTAAGGACTCCAACCAGACCCCAGTCCAGCCTCAGCAGGAAAGGACATGGTCCCTGAGCAAACATTCTGTTTTCACTGAGGAAACATGATACAGTCCTGCATGACAAGGAGCGGGTGCACGTAGACCTTTTATACGTTATGTTAAGATTCTGAAGGAAGGACTGAGCAGGCTTGATGATATTAATCAAGCAAAAGCAACACAGAGATTTTGTCCAAGAAGGAGAAATGTGTTAGCTCATGAGTAGGACATACAAGAATAGATAGTGGAATCAGTTCTGATTGTGGTAGCAGAGTGAACTGGATTGATTTACTAGTCAGGTCTTTTGAGAATATTAGGGTAGACCAGAGCACTTAATAGCTTCTCTCATCTCAAGGGTTGTAGAGTTCACAAAGGGGAGTAATGAGGGGGAAAAGCTAGCCAGTGCACCTCTAATGCTGAGTCCTGGAGGTATTCTACATCCCAAGATGGAGGTGTCAGCCTTCTCCCTTTCTTCCCCTGCAGAAGAAACTGCAGGAGCAGAGGCAGTACATTGTTGCAGAGTTCAAGCAGGGCCACCAGTTCCTGAAGAAGCGGGAGCAGCATCTGTTGGACCAGCTGGCCACCCTAGAGCAGTTGCTCACAGAGGGTAGGGAGAAGTTCAAGACCCGGGGCGTAGGGGAGCTTGCCCGACTGGCTCTGGTCATATCTGAGCTGGAGGGCAAGGCACGGCAGCCAGCTGCAGAACTCATGCAGGTGAGTGACCTCACAGGGCAGGGAGCTGGGAGACTGAGGGTGTGTCCCGGCCTGCCTCTACAGCATAGGACCATGGGAGAATTGCTTTCTTATGGTGCCTCAGTTTTCTTACCTGAAAACTGCACCTCATCTGAAACATGGAAATAGTAATCATATCCTCCCCTCTTATTCCAAGGGTTATGTGAACATAAAGTGAGATAACTGACATGGTGTCACTTCAAATAATAAATAGTTTACAAAGAGTATCTAAATAGTTAAAGTGTGCTATAGAAGTGGAAGTCAGGGTTATCAAGATCATCATTACCATGCTCATCACTACCCCCTGGAGCCCTCCTTGTGATAAATTATCAGTAGATACTTGTTTGGTGACAGCTTAATGTGGTTTTGGGATGAAGAGTGGGTTCGTGGCTGGGGTCCATGACAGCAGCTCTTGTCATGGACCCATAGTGTCTGGGAGGGATAGGCAACTGGGGGAGGGAGACATAGATGATGAAATTATCCTCAGAAAATAAGGAGAAGAGCAGGTGAGGTGTCTAGGGATGCTTCCTGGAGGGGGTGGCTTTGATTCTGAGAGTAGGTTGTCAGATTAAAATGACTCCACATCGCCTTCCTCCTGGTACTTCTCAGAGAAGTCACTACCCTGACTCAGTAGCCTTTGGAGGGACAGAGGGCTCCATCTTTCCATCCTAATTAGCCAGGAAAGGAGCCATCTCGTGGTTTCCCCCCTCTTGCATGGTTTAGGATGACTGGGCCTGTCTGTCAGCAATGGAACCACCAGGAACTCTAGGATAATGGGATAGCCCAGTAGCAAAGCAAGTTCCCCCATGTGTGCCAGCCCAGGCAGCATAAAGAGATGGCCTCTTACTGCCTCTCCCTGCTGTGGATTTGGACATACAAAAGAGGACATGCAAGGACTTCGCTCTTCTAATTCAGCCTCTACTGGCAAAATCACTGAGGTCCGGTATATAGAACGGATTTATGCCAGGCCATGGGGCAGGTCAGGATTAGGGTTGAATTCAAGCCTGGATGTTCTGACTTCCAGGTTCTCTGCTCTTGTTCTTTTCTCTCATTTTGTCCAAATGTGTGTCTGGCCCCCTCCTTTCCTCCAGATGTCATTCTGTTCCCTCCGATTTCTTTTTTGCAGGCTCTTTGGGTCACTTGTTCCCCTTCTTCTTCCCCTTCAGGGATGCACATCCTTTCTTCCCCTAGCCACCCACACCACATGTAGATACTTGGTTCCCAGTGTTGCAGAGAGAGACCCAGGGCTGAGGGCGCTAGTAGGGCTGAAACCTGGTCCATCCCAGGAGTTGCCTCAAGGCAAAGGCACTGCTTTCACTGATTCAGAGCTTTCTGAAATTCTCCTTGCCATGGGTCAGGGAACCAGGAGAAAGGGGATGTCTGCTTAAAACCAGCACATGAAATATTGGCACTGGTGGGATTTTTTGTGTGTTCAGGTTTGGTTTGACTGCAAGGAAACTGAATAACTAATTCCTTAATTATTGTTAGTATTTTCCCAGAGATTATTTGACTATTAAGGGACAGCAAGAAAGAGAACCAAAGCAGGGTCCAGAAGTCTAATAGAGAAGCAGAGGTGAGAAGGATCAGTAGCAGGATAAAGTACATGAAACAGAGACCTTTGATAAAGGGAATGGAAGAGGAAAGAGTCCCTGGGCTGGGAGCATCAAGAAGATAGTAAAGGGTCAGGGGAATAGAACCCCAGTGTCCCAGAGGGACACTGACCTCCTCCCAGTCTGGCCCACAGTGGATCTTGCATAGAAAGTTTGCACCTCTGCTTCTCCCACTGTTGGTCACTGACTATACCCATGAAGACCCTTGCAAGTACTCTCTGAAAATAACCAGATAGTCTAAGGAAGCCAGCTTGTTCCCTCTCCATTCCCATTTACTACTCTCTTCTCCATAGCATATATCACTTACTAACATAATATGATATTTGTTGCTTCTTATCTGCTCCCCCTGCTAGGATGTCAGCTCTACACAGGTAGGGATTTGTGTCTCTTTCTCTTTTATTGCTGTCTCCTAAGCTTCTAGAACAGTGCCTGATATATAGGAAGCACTGAATAAAGATTTGTGGAATAGATGAAGGAAAGCAAAAATCAAATAATACAAAGTACTATGGAGGCTTTAAACTCACAGAAGAGGATCTAAACAGTGTTTCACAAGCACCCCACCCCTACTCACCCTATCCCACCACCAGTCTTTTCCTCATACAGACAGCACCACTTTCTTCCCTGCTGCTCAAGCCATGGCTTGTCCTCAGTTATCCTTGCCTATTTTAATCCCTTGAGTCTATCTCCAGAACATTCCTGGAATGTGCACCTTCTGTCTCCACTGCCACCTCCCTAGTTCAGGCTGTCTTCCTCCCTCTCTGGTCTACAGCAGCACCTCCCAGCTGACCATCCCGTATCACATTGCCACCCTTACTGCATTCTCCTCAGGGCAGCTAAGTGATTGGTCGCTTAGGGTTTGGGCCAGTTGCTGTACAGTAGCTCAAATAAAACGGAAGTTTATTTCTATGAGGGTCTATAGAGGTATCCATGAGGTCATCCAGGAAGCTGGATTTCTTCCATCTGGTTGTTGCACCAGCTTCTAGTGATGTTGTCCTTAGCAATGTGGTGAAAGTTGGGTTCATCACCACCGTGTGGAAATTTAGTCAGGAAGAAAAGAGAAACTGAAAGAAATTTTCTTTCTTTCTTTTTTTTTTTTTTTTTTTTAAGGACTTGACCCAGAAATCATAGTCATTGCTTTCTTTCATATCCCATTGGCTGGAAACTTAGTCACATGACTAGACATGGTTATAGGAAATCTGGGAAATGTAGTTTTCAGGATAGCTATATGCCCATGTGTAACTCAATGGGTTCTGTTGCTAAAATGAAGACAACACAGTGGGTCCTGAAAGACACTTTGCAGTCTCAGCTGCATGTAAAGCAGATCACATATGTCATCCTTTTGCTTGAACCCCTTTCCACTGTATGTTGAAGAAATTCATACTCCTACCACCCATATCCATCCCTGCATGATCTGGCCCTGCCTCCTTTTCCAAGCCCTTTCCCATTTTTTTCTTACCAGTCATGTGGCTAACACTTTCTTGTTCTTCATACCCTAGCTCATGTGTTTCCTTGGAGAGGTTAGCCCTGCCATCCACTAGTCGCTTCTGTCATTGTGATTATTTTGTTTGTTATCTTGTTTTATCCAATGCTCCCACTACAGTATCAGTTCCATAAGGAAGGGGCCACATTGATTTTGTTTACTGAAGTGCCCCACCTCTAATGCAGTACTAATTACATGGGAATGCAGTCTTATTTGACTCACATTGGTGCTTATGTTTTTTTTTTTTTTCCTTCCAGGATACCAGAGACTTTGTGAATAGGTAAGATTTTTCTTTCTGTATTGTACCTCATTCCCCTGTACCTGTGTCCCCTCCCTTCTTCTTTGTCCTGTTCCATGTGAACCAGTGAGGAGTGATCAACCTGATGGTCTTGTGGGAAACAAAAGCATGATCTGGAGGACTACAGATTCCTTTCCCCTGAGCATGTCTCTGAGTAATTCCAGCTTCTTGTAATCACTGTCCTTGTAGAAACCTAACTTAGACAGAAGCCCTTGTATGTGGAATCTGCTGATGGACTTAAGTCCTGACTCAGGTAGTATTTCTGGGCCTCTGTTTTTGTGTCTCTTGATTGGAGACACAAAATAATCTGACCTTTCCTGCCCCTTTCATAATTGTCATGAAGATTAGGAGAAAAGTAAGAAGAGCCAAATCACAGGTTGTCATGCCTGTTATCTTCTCAGGTATCCACGGAAGAAATTCTGGATTGGGAAACCCATCACTCACATGGTTAAAAGAAAGACTGGAGAATTCTCAGATAAACTTCTCTCTTTGCAGCGAGGCCTGAGGCAATTCCAAGGTAAGGGTTGAGGAGAACATCAGGGCAGGAATCAGGGGGGGCCACCACATAGAGAGAGAGCCCTTGGCTTCTCCCCATCATAATCTCAACCTCCCTCTTTTGAGGGCCTCCTGATTGTTTTCACTTTTATTCTTAGGGTCTCGGGGATGGAGCTGTATCACAAAATTAGTACCAGCCAAGTAAGAAATGGACCCATACATTTGCTAGGCTTGAAGGTCATCACTATTTTTTTTTTTTCTCCCCAGGAAAGCTGCTGAGAGACTTGGAATATAAGACTGGTGAGTTGAGTGTATAAAGAGTTTTCCCAGATTCATCTCAGTTAAAGGAAACTCCCCCTACAGAAATTTTGGCTGCCGCCTGTCAGCCCAGGTAGCCCCCCTAATTTCCCAGCTGCAGTCTTGAAGCCCCATTCTCCTTGCATTTTCTGGCCAATCTTCTACTCTTTAGTCTGCCTTAGGGCCTCTGCTTGGTGTTGGAATGCTCCTCTGCCCCATGTTATTCTGTCCTCACAGGTATTACCACCAGTCTTTTCCCTGTGGCTAAGTTTCTTCTTGTCTGCCTGACCACGTGGTCCTGTATTTGGAGCAAATAGCAGTGGTGGCTCAAGGTCAGAGGCCATCCCTGCCAAGGCCAGTGCTATGCTCCCTCTCAGTCCTGCTGCCAGGTTGCGCACAGCATACTTCTAAGGGATAGAGCAAGATGTCAGTAGCAGCCCTTGGATTATGTAGTGTGGCAGCCTTTCCATGGATACCATCAAGACCCCTTCAGTTATGCAGTGTGATAGCCCTTTTCACCTTGCCACTTACAGTTACTTCTTCCCTTGTCCCCACAGTAAGTGTCACCCTGGACCCACAATCAGCCAGTGGGTACCTGCAGCCATCAGAGGACTGGAAGAGTGTGACCTACACCAGCCTGTACCAGAGTGTCTACCAGCACCCCCAGCAGTTTGACTGTGAGCCAGGAGTGCTAGGCAGTAAGGGTTTCACCTGGGGCAAGGTGTACTGGGAAGTGGAGATAGAGAGGGAGGGCTGGTCAGAGGATGAAGAGGAGGGGGACGAGGAGGAAGAGGGGGAAGAGGAAGAGGAGGAAGAAGAAGCTGGCTATGGGGATGGATATGATTGGGAGACAGATGAAGATGAAGAATCACTAGGGGATGAAGAAGAGGAGGAGGAGGAAGAAGAAGAGGAAGTTCTGGAAAGCTGCATGGTGGGGGTGGCCAGAGACTCTGTGAAGAGGAAGGGAGACCTCTCTCTGCGGCCAGAGGATGGGGTGTGGGCGCTGCGCCTCTCTTCCTCAAGCATCTGGGCCAACACCAGCCCTGAGACCGAGCTCTTCCCAGCACTGCGGCCCCGGAGAGTGGGCATCGCCCTGGATTATGAAGGGGGCACCGTGACTTTCACCAATGCAGAGTCACAGGAACTCATTTATACCTTCTCTGCCACTTTCACTGGGCGCCTCGTCCCCTTCTTATGGCTCAAGTGGCCAGGAACACGCCTCTTGCTGAGACCCTGAGCCTAACACCTGTTCTCAGCCCCACACCCGTGGATGTGTCACTTCTCTGAGATCCCAGGACTCTGATAGGGGAGGTCCCTGGCCAGAGCACCTGGAGCAGGGCAGAGGAGGAACCCCATGGCCACTGCCACGCACCTCCCCATCACGGTGGCCCTCAAGACTTCCCTCAGTGCTGTCACTCTGTCTGTAATGCCCTCATCAGGCTCTTCTGCCTCTTGCTGGTTTCCTGTGGGACCTTCTGACCCTGAAGTACTTGAGGGCTCCCTTTCTCCTTTTTAACTACCCTATGCTCTTATCTTTGTGCTCTCTTTGTTGAATAAGGGGCCAAGGAAGGATTTTCTGGTCCAATATGGCATCCTGCACCAGCTAGTCTTGGGAGGGACCATCATTTACACCTGAGACCCATTTTGTTGCCCTCAAAGCCCTTAGGTTTCCCTTGCCAAAATTCACTCAGCTGTCCACCTTCCCTGGCATTTTAAACAAACCTGCTCCCACCTCAGCTCAGATTTAAACATACATGAAAATGCTAGAAATAAACTGAAAAAACATAGAGACTTCCCAGGGCATTTAGGTTGGCTGCCTGGAATGCTGGTAGGAATAATGTTCTCACAGAAGGTTCAGGACAAAGTCCTTTAAAATCAAGCTGGGTGTATGAGGTTTCCATAGCTAATAGGTGGGACTCCCAGAGCCTTGGGGGAAGGCTTTGGGATAACAACTGTGATAACAAGAAATCAACTGTGTGGTTTGGTCCTTGTGAGGGGACTTTGGGGTAACATCTGTGATAACAAGAAATCAACTGTGTGGATTGGTCCTTATAAGGGGAATTTTTTTTAAAAGATCTAGAACATCTTGTTCTTGATTCCTATATCTAAGAACACCAGAGCAGATGCCCAAGACAGCAAATCCTCCCCTGCTAAGGGGACTCTCATCATTTTTTCCAGGGGTGTTAGGCTTCTGTCATTGGCCACTCAAGAGTTCAAGCTCAATTCTCTGGAGTGGAGGGGAAGACAAAAGCTGTGAGGAAAGGGAAGGAAAATAGGAGTCCACATCAAGCCTTTTAGATCCTCGTGTCAGGGAAGAGATCAAGGTATCTCCTCACTGCCTGTGGATCCAACCCTTGGTCCAAATGCCGCTAGTTCCCACAGTTTAACACAAGCTCACTGCTCTAGCCAAAGTGTTGTCCCAGTTTTTGTCCTTACCAATTTAAGTGTTCCACCAGTCCCCTGCTTACCCAAGCATTGATTCCTCCCCTCTGGAGGATTGATTGCTCCCTTCCACTCTGGTTCTCAGTGGTCTCTTAGCCACCATATTGTCCCAGAGTGGCCTACTTTGTATCACATGCTGCCTGAGTCACATGTACATCTTATTTCTGTATCTAGTTTGTAAGCTCCTGAAGGGTGGATATCATCCCTTAATACTTCTCTTATAGTCTCCATGGCACCTAGTGCTGTGCTGGGCACAGAGTAGGTGCTCAATAAAGACTTGTTGAATGAACAACCTGGAGATAATGTATATATTTATTATGACATAGAGGTCACCATACTTATTTTGGCTTCAAAGAGCTTCTATTGATACTAATATCCCAGAGTTTTCCTTTGTTTCTAGAACTCTTGACTGCTTTCTATCTTCTCTGCACACATACTATCCTTTCTGTAAATCCCCAAAGAAGAGCCTTCCATAGAACACAGATGGTTTCACCTTGTTCTTCCTCTCCTGTAGTTCCTTCCTTGAGCTAGGTCTAGCAGTAAGTGATCCACCTTGAGAAGGGTGGTAGCAGCTGGTATACCCATATTCTTGGGAAATTGATGCCCCCAAGAAAATGCCATCTATAGCCAGTCTTGGCTGCATTCAGTATTTAGCCACTTCTAAATTTTTGAAATTGCCATTTTAAAGACAGAAACAGATTCTACAAAACTACCTCTGAGATGACACTAATGGCAAAGAGCATATTTCCTCCCTGTACTCCCATTTGGGGACTCAAATTTTCCATTTTTATTTTTTAATGTGCATAGTTTAGTATTTTATGAACTATGCCTACATAAATGATCAACTTTCTGTAGTGCTTCCAAAAAGAGCAATCCCCTACTTCATTCCTCTCTCAATAAACCTGGTTCATCTTTTTAAGCAGACTATTAGTGTTTATTTTCATTTCTTAATAACTTGAGTTTAGGGACTTATCCCCTGATTTCCCATTGTAAGGGAGGAAGATTTAGTTTTCTGCCTTCAGTGTACACACTTTCCCACCTATCCCCAGCCCTTCAATGTGGTCCTAACATTGAATAAGTAACCAGTCTGTCCATTATTATGTCTGAGTTCCTGCACAAGTTTTTGTCTTCCCTGGAGTCAATAACTGCTCTCCCCACCACTTCTGCTTTATTTCCTGTGACTTTATTACTACTCTAACCCCTCCCCAGTTGCTAAAGATCTCAAGATGCTCTTATAATTTTGTCTGATGCCTCTCTTCTGAAGCCTCCTGACCTTGAATCGAGCCATTGCTCCCTCACCTGTGCACAGCTTCCTGCATCTCCCTTCAACATCATATTGAGGATCCTGGGTTGGCTGCATTTCTTTGTCTTTTGTCTTCCCTCCTAATTTACTTCATTTTGATGAAACATCATCTAGTAATTTCCTGAGAAAAGGTACCTGTAAGTTAAATCTTTTAAGTTGAATATCTGGAAATATCATCCCACTTTCACAATTAAGAGTTTTGCTAAGTAAAGGATTCTTGAGTGGAAATAATTTTACTTAGGAATTTCAAAGGATGGCTCCACTGCCGTCTGGCTTCCATCTTTGCTGTTGAGAATTCTTGTGGACCTTGGTTCCTGATCCTTTGATTGTGACATGCTGTTTACTGGAGGTTTGGGGGTTTTATCTATGTCCTCACTTAGATTTCTTGATGTGCCTTTGTATGTTTTTCCCCCTCCTTGTGCTGTATAACTCAATGAGCCTTTTGTGCAAGAGATTTATAGTCTTTTGGTTTGGGGAAATTGTGTTGAACTATTTCTCGATGATTTTTCCCTCCATTTTTTACCTGTTTTCTCAAATTGATTATCTCCAGCCTTCACATACCTCCTGAGTGCATTTATAGAGTACCCATGATATGCCAGAACATTTCTAGGTTATAACAGTGATAAGGGTAACACAGTTCTGCACTCGTGGAGTTTATATTCTACTGGAGGGAAATAGGCAAATAAGTTAAAGTAAAAAATAAAACAGTAATTAGCACCATGGTAAATAGCACTGTGACAGATAGTGACCTGATTATTTTATAATGGGTGATTAGAAAGGTGTTCTCTAAGAAGATGTCATTAAAGCTGTCTTGAGTAGTAGAAAGGAAGGAAGAAGGTGACACCAAGAATGCTGATGTCCTAAGGCAGGGACAAGTGGAGTGCAGAAAGACAGTGTCTGAAGTTTGGTTATGGAAGAGCAGAGAGAGCGCAAGAGATGGAGGTGGACAGGTAGGCAGAGATGAATTCCAGGGCTTTGGGGACCATCCTAAGAGTTAGGATTTCATTTCTTAGTGCAATGAGATGCAACCAAAGCATAAGCAGAGGACTAACATTCAATAAGCAAGTATTGTGCACCTGTTATGTGCCAGGCACTGTTCTTGGCACTTGGGACACATTCCTTTCCTCAAGAAACTTACATTCTAGAAGGGAGTGACAGACAAGAAAAGTAAGTAAAATGAATACAAAATTTATAGCATGTTAGAAAATAAGTGCAATGGGCAAAGAAAAAAAATCTAATCTGTTTATTTGAAGAAATGAATACAAGGGAGGGCTTAGGGAATCTAGAAATAAGGCTTTTGCAAAATGGTGGTTTTGACTTATGTGATAGAAAAAAATGAATGTGAACATGTTTTGAATATGTTTTGATGTTAAGGTCAACAGGACTTGCTTGGAAATAATCAGAAAAAAAAGAAATGAACTGGGGTTTTGAATAAGGAGACAGATGAAAGTTAAGAAGTAGGTTTAGGAGCAATAGTAATAAAAGTCAACAGTTCTGTTTTGCTTATGCTACATTTGAGATAATCCACTGGGCATCTAAGTGGAGAAGTCAAGCAGTTAATTGACTATAAGAAATCAGGGCTGGAACAACTGGATTGGGAGGATAGGTAGACAGATGCCACTTAAATTCATGGAATGAGTGTGAAGATCATAACTATAATGGGTCCATACTGATCCTTGGCCTTTGATGTATAGATTGGCCAGGCAAAAAAGCTGGCAAAAGGAATAGAAGCCACAGCCAGTTGGGCAGAAAGAGGCCAATAGTAGAAGAGAAGAGCCGATGTTTAAAGGAAGGTATGGCCAACTGTGGTGCTCCTGAGAAGTCATGGAGGTGACAGTAGGAAAGTGATGGCTTTGGCCATGTGGAGAGGATGGAAGATGAAATGGAAAAAACAATTGTAACATTAAAAAAATTTAGCAGAAAATGGATGCTAATAGTTGGAACACTAGATGGAGGGCCTGTGGACTGTGTCATATATGGTACCCTCTGCACCCTACCCTGTCCCCTGAAAGGATGATCTCTGTGGAATGTATTAACCAGGGTCTCTTGCCCTCTTTCTTCTAATTGGGCTTAGCTAATGCATCATACCTGCAGGAGATCTAGGGGTGGGAGCAGAGAAGCTGGTGTTCATTCCCCTTTTTGTCCTTTGCCAGGAGTTGGCTAATGCTATTCTCTTCTATCTTAGGCCACAGCTCCTGTTGGAGTCACAGGTCTCCAAGTTCCATCGCTGCTCCTCCCTTACCCTTTCAGAGCTGGGGTCAGTAACTGCACTTGCCAACCCAGGAATGCTTCGCTGTTCCTTGGTTTGCCTTAACCCTACATGCATCTTTTTAAATAGTTCCTCCATTAAATTCTCCTTAATTACTCCTTTTGAGCAGTGGTCATGGTAACAAATTAACTTTCAGGTGGGGGCAATGGAGGAAAAGAGGAGGAAGGTGGAAATGAGACACTGCTGGGTTGAGTGTTTGTGGAACTAAGGAGACTGCTTGTGCTACACATTTTTTAGGAGGATGAGCAAAGAAGGTTCCTTAAAGCCTGGTTATATTTACATTAAATTCTGTGAGAATAAACATAATGAGATAAGATGTAATTATTGAAGTAATCTTTGGGGTGTGATGAAGAGAATGGAGGGAAGAGAAGGAATGGAGAGCATGCTTGACATAGAAGTAATAAGCTGGTTCCCAATCTAGCTCATGGACTTGAGAGACAGTTCTTGAAGAATCTTCCCGAAGGAGTCAGGAACACTTTTGAATAAAAGAAGATTGAATGATGAAATGATGACAAAAGTGCGCTACCGCTTGAGCCACATCCCCAGCCCAAAAAAAATTGTCATAGACTTGTTCTTTCATCTCAATATTTATACCTCTTAGGTCTCTTAATTACCTAGGACCTCCAGTGCAAGGTTGAACAGCAGTCATGATGTCATTCTCATTTTGTTCTTGTTTTTTAATGGGCTGCTTCTATTTTTTAGTTGGAATTATTAAGTATGTTCAATTTGATGTTTGATAGAGTAAGAAAGTTTTAATTCCTAGTTGAAACATTTTCATTAGGAATGAGTATTAAATTATATCAAATGCCTTTCTATTTATATTCAAACAACCATCTTTTTTTCCTCTTATTAATGAATGACATTAATGAATATGTTAGATCATTTTTTCTACTTTGGGACAACAATCATTTAATTTCTGCTTGATTTCATTTATTAATTTTATTTAGAATTTTATGTTTATATTTAAAATAAGGCCAAAATTTTTTTTTTCTCTACATAAAGTGATTTGGTAAGCAGAAATTATCTTCTTTTTCTCCCAAAGTTTTCATAAAATTTGCCCACAAATCAACATGGACATGGTGTTTATTTTTGTTGGGGGGTGGGTTCAGGGGAGAAGGTATTAAATGTTTTATTTCTAATTTTACTTAATGAATGGTTATAGATCTATTTAGGTTTTCCATGTCATCAGGAGTGAATGTGAATAAGTCATTAATATAAGGTTCTGTTTTTTGTTTTTTGGTGGTGCTGGGGATTGAACCCAGGACTTTGTGCCTACAAGGTGAGCACTCTACCAACTGAGTTACATCCCCAGCGCAATATAAGGTTCTTTTTTAAAATTTTTTTTAACATTTATTTTTTAGTTTTCGGTGGACACAACATCTTTATTTTATTTGTATGTGGTGCTGAGGATTGAACCCTGCGCCCCGCGCATGCCAGGTGAGCGCGTTACCACTTGAGCCACATCTCCAGCCCAATATAAGGTTCTTAACAGTGTATTTGGTCCTTTTTTTTTTTTTAATTTCTATTTTTTTTATACTTTTACTGTATCTTGGTCAATTTTGCTGAAGATTTGCTATATTGGTAATCTTTTAAAAAACCAAGTTTTCATTGTTGTTGAATGTTTTGATTATCTTCTTTATTTCACTCATTTTTGTTCATCTCTCTCTTCCTCTTAACTTTTTTTAGGCTTTATTGTTTTTAACTTACTGAGCTAGACATAGTTTAATTTCACTATTTTTTCCTCCAACATATATGTCTAAGACTGAATTTCTTATCTAAGTAATGCTGTGTGGACTAAAAGCTATGTCCACAAAATTCTTTGATACTCTTCTTCCTCTTTGATATTCCTTCCATCTGTACTCAAGAGGGAGAGGAGCTGGAGGATAAGAATTTTATATTCTTTCTTTCTCCTTCATATACTTCACTCCTACCACTTTTATTTCTTCACTAATATATTTTTCCAATCTCCCATTCACCCAATGTACCTATATTTTAATTTTCATTTGTATCAATATCAGATGAATAGTATATAAATATTGAGAGATTCATGTACAAAATTTTCCTTTTTTGAATAATTTTCCCCTATCTTCTGCCCTCTAAATAACCTATTAGTCATTTTGTTCATCTGTGTACACAGTCAATTTAAATAAATGTGTAAATGTTGTACAAAACAACAACAACAACAACAAAATAGAGAGGTAGAGGGGTTGAGGGTGTAGGTGAGTGGAAGAGCCTGCACTTAGCACACGCAAGGCCCTGGGTTCAAGCCTCAGCACCAAAATAACAAAGTGGTAGAGCTTAATTCTGCCTTCCTTGAGTATTAGTTGGACTTAGTGACTTAATCCTGACACATGGAATACTATAGCAGTGATGGCATGTGAACTTGAAATTGGAAATTCTAGCTTCAGATCACTTCAGATCCAGCTGGTATGTTGACTGCAGCTACATTTCAGAATCAGAACCAAAACCACCCAGCTAAGTTGTTCTCTGATTTCTGACCCACAAAAACTGTGAGATAATAAATTTTTATTTACATAGATGCTAAAATTGGGGGTAATATGTTACTATGTAGTAATATGCAAATAATGCAGCTGTTTTATCTACATCAAACTCTGCCAAGTGATATTGTCTTTCAGTTGTAATATTTTGAAATTTTCATTATGATTCTTTGGTCCATGAATAATTTAGAAGTGTTTTAAAGTTTTATGACTGTATAAGCATTCTAAATCATCTTTAACTTTTAATTTTATTACATTGTGATCAGAGATCATTGTCTGCATTATTGACAAGATGAAAATCATTTAGACATTGTTTTATTTTTAAAAAGAGGCCTGTCAGTTACGGCTTTATTATGTCATTGTGCATGGAAGGAGATAGGTACTTTCCAAAACTATAAGCAAGAAGTTTTGCAAGCATTCATATTGTTGGAAAATGTGCGTATTCAAATATTATGCCCAGAGAAATTATCAAACAAGAAAGTTGTTTAATGAAATAGACACTTTCAATGAAATGTTTTATCTGATTCTACAGACCAATGTTGGTATCTGGAAAGAAACTTTTGTTACAAATTAACATTTTCAAGAAGAGATTTAAGATAATGGGAAACAGAATTAGGTGGATTATAGTTACAAATTGCCACACAACTCTATACCCAGAACTGTGATGCTTTCTATTAATGTCCTTGGCAGGATACCTTACAGAACATGCAGGAGGAGAGATCATCACTCTTTGTTTCCTTCTGATACTCCTTTCAGCAGCAGCTGCTACTTGGGAGAGCCAACATCCCCAACACTAAGCATAGAAATTCTACTGGCTAATGGCAGGAGAAAAGACAGGCTAGCAGCTTAAAAACTTTAAATAAGATAGAAGAAAGTGGGGGAAAATATTAAACAGAATATGGAGCATGAAATGTTTTACTTTGACAGTGATGTTGATCTACATCTAGGCATTGGTCATTTTCCCGAAATGTTCCACGAGACTCAAAAAGACTATTTCCACCATGAAGTTCAAGGTTCTGTATATGCCCATTAGATAAATCTTTTTATGCAAATATGCCACATCATTATTAGAATTAGAATTCCATGGTTCAAATATTTTAGGTCCTTAGTGATTTTTTTTGTCTTTAAGTATCAATTGTCAAGAAAGATGTGTTCAAAAATCTGCTACTGTGATTGTTGGTGTATCCAGTTTCCTTTGTGGAATTCTCTTAATCGTTATATTCATTAGAGCTTAGAAGTGTTAGTTTCCAGATAAGTTGCTCCTATTATCAAAATGTTGTATCCTTCTTTCTCCAACCTAATAATACTTCTTTCTTTTTTTCTCTGATACTGATTTATTTACATCAGCTTTTCTTTGGTTATTATTGGCTGATGTATCATTTTTAATCTTTCAGTGTCACTTTGTTTTCTTGTAAATAGCATAACTGTGTTTTGTTTGTTTGTTTTGTTTCTTTGGTTTTATGTTTTGTCTCTGAAGCTAGGAGTTGGTCTTCTGGCAGATATGAGTTTACTCTGTTTTTTTTACTATGATTATTGATAGAACAATTAATTTCCATCACATTGTCTTATGATTTCTATTTATTTTCTTCTCTCCACCTCCTTCTCCTGTTTGTTAGATTGATTGAGACTTCTTTATCCCATTCTTTCTCTTCTCCTGGTCTGGAACTTAATTCTCTTTCCATTTATCCATAAATGGAAATTTAAATGCATACTTGAATTTAAAAAATAAAGTGTATCTGTGTCACTTTCTCTGAAACAATACAAAACCTTGGAATGCATTAACTTGGATCACCTCCTCATCTGATGTGACATTATCATCATAGCAGCTTTGTCCCACCCTTGTGTTGCTTCCATTTTCTTAAAAACAGTGCTGCGAAGACAGGTTTGTCATTCCCTGAGTATGCACATGCCAGAGTTCCCGTAGGATGAAACTATGGATCACAGAGCGACAACTTTACCAGGTAACGCCAAATTTTTGAGAGTAGTCACACCAATTCACACTTCCCCTGTGGGGTTGAACTGTCTTGTTGTTCGTCATTTTTGGTAATGTCTGCCTTGTGAACATCTATCTGCCTGTCTAGTTGATAAGTATTAGAACACTGTGGTTAAAATTTGCATTTCCTGGGCTGGGGTTGTAGCTCAGCAATAGAGTACTTGCTTAGCACATGTGAGGCACTGGGTTTGATCCTCAGCACCACATAAAAAAATAAATAAATAAAGGTGTTATGTTCATCTACGCCTAAAAATCAATCAGTAGATAAATTTGCATTTTCTGGCTGCTAAGGAGGGTTATGTAGGGTTACTTTTCAGGTTTCCTCTCCTGGTAATGCCACTCAAATGTTTTATCTTTTTCTCTCAGACTATCTTTTACATACTCATCTGCAGTCCTTGATGTGCTCTTTTGATTCAAGCCTTTTGTCAGTTGTGTTTATTATCAGTATCTTCTCCCATTTGCAAGTTGTCTTTTCACTCTTTTTAGTGCCTTGGTTATCAGAATTTCTTAACTTTAATGCTGGAGACTTTATTAATCTATACCTTTGTGGGAAGTGCTTTTTTATCATACTTAAGAGATCCCTTCTCTACTTAAAGATATCCTCCTGTATTATCTATTAGAAGATAATATTTTACAGATTCACATTTTATGTTACAGCGTAAAATTTAAGCAAAGTTGCAGTTATTGCTTCACAGATAAAGTTTTATTGGTTTTCCTTCAAATGTTGATTTAACTTTTCTTAAGATGACCCTGAGCACACCATATTTTAGTGTTAAGATTCCAGTTAGCTGCTGCTGCTGTTGTTCCATAGACTTAATACTTCTTCATATTTACTCACATATTTACCAGCTTTTTTGTTCAATAGTTAGGGTTTTTGGGGTTATACTCTTCAGTTTTTGTCTTCCAATGGGAAAAGGAGTCGTGTGTGTGTGTGTGTGTGTGTGTGTGTGTGTGTGTTTTCTATTGTTTGGTTGCATTTTGGAGGGAGGGAGCTAAGCAAGTACTAAGCAAATGCTCTGCCACAGAGCTACACCCCCAGCCCTGCTTCATGTGTTTTAAATTACGTTGTGAGCTCATCTTCAGGAGGTGTCCCAAGGACATTCCAGTGGTGCTTCTGCCAATCAATCCATGTGCAATTACAGTTAGTACCAATTTCATGTTTATTTTTTGGCTTTGGGGGATCCTGCATCACAAACCAAAAATTTGTGTGTGTACCAGGCCAGGGTTTCTGTTTCTCAGAAATTTTAGGAAAAGCTCCCCTGCTTTTCTCTCTTCTGCCATGGGGGGGTCTTCCTTCAACCTGGCCTTTCTTTGAATGTGTGGTCTACACAGTGTCCAGGCCTGATGCCAGTCTCAGTTGTGACTGCTTGTTACTGAACCAACATTTCATATGCTGAGTTGTCCAGGATAACTAAAGGCAGAGAGTCTGGTGCAAGGGAGGTATCACACCCCTGTCACTCATGCTGCCTGGATTTTCACAGTTACTTAGGACTTTAAGGCTGCAATTCCTCCAGCAAGGCAGTGGTGCTCACCTATGTTCTTGTAAAACTGAAAAATAATCAACCACTTAACTCACAGTGGCACTGACAGAAACATATTTTTTTGACATTGGCTGGCAATGTGGTAAAGTTCAGGGTGAGTTATGTTCATCAACTGTAAAGTTGGTTCAAGACACGATTCAAAATCCCCCCTAACAAATCCAAAGTGACTCTGAACTTGACCAAAAAAAGAACATAGCAAGGAAGATCATGTGATCCTGACACATGCCATGATATGAGAGAATGAGACTTGTGTGGAACAAATAGTTCCTTCTTAAAAAAAAATGAGATTGGGGACTGGAGTTGTGGCTCAGTGGTATAGCACTTGCCTGGCATGTGTGAGGTCCTGGGTTTGATCCTCGGCACCTCACATAAATAAGTAAAAGATCCATTGACAACTAAAGAATATATTTTTAAAAATGAGATTGCCATTTCTCCCTAGGTCTCATTTATTCGAGGAAATAACCCATTTTCTCTACTACTTAAACTTTCTTTACGTTGATTGCCTTGTCCTTAAAAGAGTCATTAGATGTCTGCCTAAAGGCAGAAGTGTGAATCTAAGCATTTGGGGGAGATTAAGTAAACATACTAAGGCTACATGACTAAAACGTGAATTAGGATTAGAGCCAGGGTCTTCCTGCTTTCAGAGCCCATGATTTTCACCACTGACACTAAGGTATGAGACCATTGCTTTTCCAAGAGGCCTGAAAGAAAGTGTGTGAAATTGTCTCCCAATCCTATGAGAAACAAGGGAAGACTTAGAGGGTATGGGGTACAAGCAACACTCTTCCTCCTTTGCATGGACCACTCCTTCAGGGCAGTCAAGTCGCAGGTTCACAGAGTTAAAAGGGATTCTAGATGCTCTTTAGGCGCTAGGGAGATTGGTTGATTTTTTTCCTAAAGCCAAAATCATTGGCAGAGCCAAGACTAGAAGAGGCCTACACTTCTCCAAGGGGGGCTCTTGACTTGTTTGCATTTACTGTTAATTCTGCACAGTTCTTAGGGCCACTTGCCCAGTCTCAAGATCTCTATAAAGAGACCTCTGTGAAGGGATGATACTGGTGGCAATGGTTTATTTTCATCATGAGAATAAATAGCTATTGTATCTTCTTTCTATTGAGTGTGGGAGGGAGGAATTTACAAAGACTCACTGTTCAAAGCCCCATACTCCTAAATTACAGATAATTTGTCTAGCAATTCTTACTAGTTTAAACTTTTCTATGTATTTGAGAAATAAGGGAAGACTTAGAGGGTATGGGGTACAAGCAACACTCTTCCTCCTTTGCACTTCTCTTTGAATTCAGGTGACACCCAACACTAGAGGTGCAGAAAAAGCTGATGACCAGAGGCCATCCCTGGCTTCACTCCTTCTTTTCATCTGTATAAGTTCTCCTTGGTTATTATTGTCCTAGAGTGCTGGACTGGGCTTAATCCCAGATTTAGATTTTGACCATACACTTATTGATCACAAATGAGAAAAATAATGCATGAGTAAAGATTGTCCTTTTCCTAAATAATTTCTGTTGGATGCATGTTCTTGTGGTTCACACCACTTTCCTTCTGCCTCTGCAGACCAGTCATGGAGACATTAATCATTCAGCCTCCTGCCATGGTCTCATTTAAGGATATTTGCCTCAATTCAATCACCATGGCCAAACACCAACATTAACCGCTTACTAAAGACCAAGCACAGCAGCAAAGCCCATTATGTGTATTAATCCATTTAAGTCTCACAATAGTGCCACAGAACAGGTACTTTTTGTCTCTTTTTCACATGAGAAGACCAAGATTCAGAGGCATTAAGCAATTTGCCTGTGGCAAGGCTACAGGTGAGAGTCTATTACTAAATAAATCAAAGGACTACCACCTGTGCCAAGTACCACTGACCTCACTGATTGGCCCTGCAGTAGGTCTTATCAAGGGTCATCCAGACATATGCCACACTTGCCCAAAACTTGCAGTCTGGTGTACACACACACACACACACACACACACACACACAAATCAGGACTGAGCCAATTGAAAGCCTTTCTCAGGAAATTGGACCTTGGAGATCTAGAGTAGAAGCAGTGGGTAAGAGCTGTGATACAGAGTCTTACTCAAAGTGTGGTCCACAGCACCAACTAATCATCTGAGAGCTTTTTAGAAATGTTGAATTCTCAGCCTCCTCCGTATACCTTCTGAATCAGAAACTGCATTTTAATAACACTCCCAGATGACTTTTAAACACTTGAGAAGGACTGATATAGAGACAGCATGGCCAAGAAGGTCCTGAGTAAGTGGAAAGATCTGTGTATAATTACTAAGAAATACTGCCTTATCATGTAAAGCTTATCTCAGAAAGGAATAATAGTTTAATATCAGAAGATCTGTTAAGGGATGACCACATCCATGGACAAATAGAAAAAAAATTACAGTGACTATCTTGAAACATTAAAAGAAGTGGGGAGGGTATTAGTCTAAAATCTAAGGATTATTTGAACTACCCTAAGAAAATTAGGAATAGAAAAATACTACTAGAGATTGGATGTTTGTGTCCCTGTAACTCATGTTGAAACCTGATCCCCAAAGTGATGGTATTTGTAGATGGAGCTTTAAGTCATTAGTGCAGAGTCCTTATGACTGAAATTACTATCTGTATAAAAGAGACCCCAAAAAAGGACCCCTTCCACCATATAAGATTATAGTGAAAAGACAGTTATGAACCAATAAGTGGGTCCTTGCCATACATGGGATCCACCTTGATCTTGGACTTCCCAGCCTCCAGAACTAAAATAAGCTTTTGTTGTTTATAAGCCACCCAGTCTGTGGTATTCTATTATAGCAGCTCAAAAAAACTAAGATACACTTTCTAGTCCAATAAAGGCTCAAAAAATCCACAATTATCAACCCTACTGAACTTTCTTTCATGTTCATAAGAGACTAAGGGTGCCCTCTATCACAGCTACTGCTCAATACAGTGTTGGAGGTCTTGGCCCACATGACAGGATGAGAAAAATCAGAATTATATGAATTAGAAGGAAAGAGTCAAAACTATCTTTCAGATGACAAAGTAGTAAATTTTCTGTATAAGTGACCTACAGAATGAACAAAATATCAGAATAAGAATATGGTAAAACTGATAGCTATAGATTAACTTATAAGAATCTTTATTGCTTCTTTATATCAGCCTAATCAACAATAGGTTATAATTTTAAAAAATAATTTTGCATAGTGGCACTGTGTGCTTTTGAAATCCTTTTAGATACATGCAGTTATGATTCATTCAAGTGTTGCAGAGTAGTGCATTTTATGAATATACTATTATTTATTTAGTAATTGAAACTGTGCTGTACCTTTTTTTTTTTTTGGACTGGAGATTGAACCCAGGGATGCTTTGCTACTGAGCCACATGCCACATCCCCAGCCCTTTTTATTTTTTATTTTCAGGTAGGGTCTTACTAAATTGTTTAGGGCCTTGCTAAGTTGTGAGGCTGGCCTTAAACTTGCCATCCTCCTGCCTCAGCCTCCCCAGTCACTGGGATTACAGGCATATACCACCACACAAGCCCAAATTATTTTCAATGCATCTCATTGTACACATGTGTGACTATTTCTCCAGAGGGAGAATTACTAGGTCAAAGGATATGCATATTATCAGATATTACTAAATTGTTCCAGAAAGAAAATTTCAAATTCCCATAGTTTCAAAATTTTAAGTTCTTCATAATCAAGTTTCAAAATTAAATGGTATAAAGCAGATCTAAACAGCCAGAGAAAGAACATTTATGAATAGGATGATAATATCAAAATTCTCTAAATTAATTTTCTCCAATCATTTCAAATTCAGTAAAATTTTTATGTCAATGTTAACTTCAGTTAAAAGAGCAGCATAATTTCTAAAAAAAAAAAAAAAGAAAGAAAGAAAGAAACTGGATTTTTGATTGTAAATCCAAACTGTAAATTTAGATAAAGGTTCACAAGAATCCACAAAATCAACCCTAGTGAACTTTCTTTCTGTTCATAAGAGACTAAGGGTGACTCTGTCACAACTACTGCTCAATATAGTGTTGGAGGTCTTGGCCCACATGACTGTTTGAGAAAATCAGAATTATATGGATTAGAAGGACAGAGTCAAAACTATTTTTCAGATGATAAAATAGTAAGTTGTAATCCAAACTGGGTTTACAATAAACTCTGTTAAGCAATTAGAAGCTATAATCTAACTATGCATAGCAATATGACTAGATCTTAAAATGGTAATGGGTTGTGAAAAAGCACAAGATACTGAACTAGTACTGTTATATATTTGAGGATTCCTATATATCCAAGGACATATGAAATGCATTAAAGAAGTAGCTATCTGTGGGGGTGAGAAAAATAGGAATGAAAAATGGAGAAAATATAACTAAAATTAGACCTCACATAGACTGACGATGACTATGTACCAAGAATGTAGTGTAATTCTCTACACTGAAAGTCCAAGGGAAAAAAAAGAAATGGAAAAAAAAAAAAAAAAGGACATGAGTAAAGTCAGTGAGCCTATCTTTAGACAGAATGGTCCCACATTCAGAGCAAAGCAAGTGGAGCTGAGGGACAACCCGTCTGCTGCAGCTGTAGTTCATTACATCCCTCCCATGGTAATCACTGTTCCTGGGCTCTGCAGAGGTTCCCTATGGACCCCACCTTACATTAACCTTTCTGGTTTTCTGAGGCAGCTCAAGCGTGTGACTGCTCCTCACATAATCCAGCATTCTGGCAGTTCTTTCAAAACTCAGGGTTCTCATGTTCCTCAGAAATCAGCTACTCTTGTAAAAGTACTGGGAGCATCTTAGATTGTGCTGAGTATTCTGAAGAGGAGATAGAGGATTTTTTAAAATTTATTTATTTATTTATTTATATGAGGATGGTTTTATATCACAAATAGCAACACAGATATCCTGAGATTCTCTGGCTTAGGTGTAGGAAGGTGGGATATTAGTGCTCAATTTGAGAAATAGCTAGAACCAGAAAGGGTGTGGTGGTGAAGAAATTAGCAACCTTACCAGGGCTCTTAACTTGCTGTTCTGGTTTAGATATGAGGTGTCCCCCAAAAGTTCATGTATGAGGCAATGCAAGAATTTTCAGAGACAAATGACTGGGTGATGAGAGCCTTAACCTAATCAGTGAATTAATACACTGATATGGATTAACTGGGCAATAACTATAGGCAGGTAGATTGTAGCTAGAGGAGACAGGTCACTGGAGGTATGATTTTGGGGTTTATATTTGGTCCCTGGTGAGCAGAGCCGTCTTTCTGCTTCCACATTGACATGTCCTGAGTGTTTTCTTCCATCATGACCTTCTGCCATGATGTTCTGCCTCACCTTGGGCCCAGAGCTGTGGAGTCGGCCATCTGCAGTCTGAGACCTCTTAAACCATGAGCCCCCAAATTAACTTTTCCTCTTCTAAGGTTTTCTTGTCAGGTCTTTTGGTCATATCAACACAAAACATTGACTAAAACACTTGCTTTGCAAAGTTCTTTTAATGTGTGATCTGTTTCAATGTCCACATAATAGTAAAAGGAATAATAAATATTTGGGAGGTTGGTTAGATCTGAACAAAAGTTTCATTTTATTAAACAATAGGGTCTGGTGATTGTCCCATTGTCAACAGGCAGGTTTTGAGTAGAAGAAGAGACAGGATCATGTCTTGATCACAGAATGATCAGACCCTCTGCACCTTTCCTCCCTCCCTTTACTTGTCAACTTTCTATGACTGTAATGAGATACTTGAGATAATTAACTTGGAGAAAAGGTTCATTCAGTTCATGATTCTGAAGGTTCAGTCCATGATTTAGTGACCCCATTGCTTTTGACTTCTGGCAAGGCAACACATCATGTGAGAGCTGTTGGTGGAGCAAAACCATTCATCTCATGAGCCAAGAAACAAAATGGAAGAGGGAGAGACCAGAGTCCCACAGTGCCCTCCCAGAGTACAGCCCCAGTGACCTAAAGGCATTCCACTAGTCCTCACCTCCTAAAGGCTCCATCACCTCCCAACAGTGCCATGCTGGGGATCAAGTCTTTAACACATAGGTCTTTGGGGAACACTCACTATCCAAACTATGGCACCTCCACCTCAGCTCCAAGTCCCCATAGACAGATTAGACACATGAAATACAAAAGTCTGTGGGCCACATACTTTACTAGAACCTTCTCTACAAGTCTAAAGAAATGACCCAAAGGGCTGTTGAGAAGTCTCCATAGAGGTGGAGACATCTCCTAGTGTGTATCAAAATAAAGTCAATGGTAAAAGCAAGCCCAACAAAACCCTTCCCATGATGATTATTTTGAACCTTTTAAATTTTTATTTACATCTGGCTGGATGCAGGGGTGCATGCCTGTAATCCCAGTGGCTGGGGAGGCTGAGTCAGGAGGACCCAAGTTTGAGGCCAACCTCAGCAACTTAGCAAGGCCTAAGCAACTTAGTGATACTCTGTCTCAAAATAAAACACAAAAATGGGGACTGGGGATGTGGCTCAGTGTTTAAGCACCCTTGGGTTCAATCCCTGGCACACACACACACACACACACACACATACACACACACACACAAAGTCTGTTCCCCCTCTCCTCCCAAAACCCACTGGCTCCCAGCTTTGCCACTTATGCACCCCTGGTTCTCCACTCCCAGGAGTACTGTCCGGGTGTAGGGTATCAGGTGAGGACGGGAGGAAACTGAAAGGCATAAGATAAATAAAATAAAAACAACTACTGTTCTAGACTCCAAGATCTCATCTTCACCTGCCTCACTGGCCAGCCAGGGACAGAAACAGAGTTGGGTCCTAGGGCGCTGCTGTCTCTGCTATGTGGTGCTTCCTACTTCAAAGTCAAACAGGAACCTTTTTTCCAGACGGCAAAGAAAGGGTAGACTCTGCCTGAGAAAGAGGCGGTAAAGGTGAAGATGGGCACCTGGGTGTCTGCGTCTAGGAGGGTCACACGCCCCGCCTCATAGTCCAGGGTGACGTCTATGCAGTGAGGGATCTCGCTCAGCGGCAGGTCGGTTCCCGGGGAGGTGCTGGCCCAGCACTGCTGGTGCGAGATGATTACGGCCCAGACTCCCTCCTGGGTGCTCAGGCCCATCTCCCCCTTCCTCCTCACTTCCTCGGCAGCCACTCCCACCGTGCAGCCGCCTCCGTCGCTCAGCTGCACTTTCACTTGCCAGCGGTGGAGTCCGGAGCAGAAGCCTGGAGAGCCCAGCACCACCGGCAAACTATCGAAGCGTTGGGGGCTGTCGGCCAGGTTCCGCTTATTCCGCGTATACCTCACTGACTTTCTGTCTTCTGAGAGGACCAGGCTTGCATTGGCGGTCTGAGGATCCAGAGTGACGATCCCTAGAGGAAGGAGAGCGCAGACATCAATAGAACTGACAGCAACCAGGGCCCTGCTGCAACCTGACATTGGCCTGCTCCTCTGAATCTCAGTTTCTGCTTCTGTTCTGTAAAAATAGACAATGGCAACTTCTCTACCTAAATGCCAAGCAGTGCTTGCTTCCCAGAGAGTAGCGGCTTTGCCCGCAGCAGCAGCATAGCCTGGGATTTGTCAGACACATTATATTGGGCCCCATCCCAGACCAACTAAGACAGAACCTGTTTTAACAAGATCCCTAGATGTTTTTTTTCCCCCTCACATTAGAAAAATCACTGATATATTTCAGAATGACACAATGCTTGTGGAAATAATTTCTAAATTAAGCACCAACTTAAAAGTAAATGCTATAGCTAGACATGGTGGTACATGCCTGTGATCCCAGTAACTTGGGAGGCTGGGGCAGGAGGATCACAGGTTGGAGGCCAGCCTCAGCAATTTAGTGGGACCCTGTCTCACAATAAAAAAGCAGGGGGCTGAATATGTGGTTCAGTTGTAGATCACTCCTGGATTCAATCCCTAGTACTCTCCCCACCCACACACACACACAAAAGGAAATGCTTTCTTTTGAAAATTGTACAATATTGTTCAAACCTATGGAGAATCTAGCACAATACCAGGCAAAAATCAAGGACTTGTTAGCAATTTTGAATGAATAATATCTTTACAAGTAACTAATGTTAATTGAACATTTATTATGTACCAGGGATTATATTAGCTCTTTGAGTGTATATCAGCTCTTTAATCCTCACCGCTCCTTATGGGGTAGGCACTATTATAATTTCCATTTTATAGAATAAGTGTGGGATGAAGAGGCTTAATAATCTGCCCAGCACCCTAAAGCTAGCAAGAGCCAAAATAGAGAACCCAAGCAATCAGGATCCAGAATGCATGCATATAATTGCTCTGTTTGCTGCCCTGGATGAAAGGATGAGTGAAGAATGGCTCCCCAAACCCTTAGTTGTTTACCTGAATCTGTTTCCAGATGACGCACCAAGTTTTCTGAGGGAAGCAGAAATAGAAAGATCTGTAACTTAATGTTTCTTAAAGGCACTCCCAGGGCAAGTTGTCCTGGCTACAATATGAGGACAGGAACAATGTGAGGAAGGATCTGCATTTGCTGTGGTCTAATAGAAGAGAAGTGGCCTCACATTCCTGGACTTCCAGTCCAGTGTCTGTCCTCAGGGAAAGGAGGAAATACAGTCTGGGAGATGACTTCCATGAATAGAGTGGGGTCACTATGGGAAGCTTGGGGGGGAAGACACTTGAGCCAGGTTTTAAAGGTAGGAAAAAAATGTAGATGAATGGAAGGCAGAAGGGCACCTAATAGGAGTGGGGGAAGCTTCAACCCCTTCCCCTTTACCTGAAAATTTCTTCATCATCTCCGGGAGGGCAAGTATTTTCCTGTGAAGGTCACGAATCTTCTTGATAAGGTCAGAAGAAATGGTCTCTGGACTCACAAAAGTCTTCATCTCACACCTGCAGACAAGTTGGTAATTGGTTAGGTCCGATTCTCAATAATTGGGTGATACTAACCAAACAGGACTACAATTAAACTAAAAACTGGTCCTACTGGCTGTGGTGAATAATTAGATGGAGTATAATTTCTCTACCTTTGATAGAAAGATACAGTTACTAATGCAAAAGGCCCTTCAGATAGACTTTACAGGAACTAATGGCTACCACTCCTTAAGAATTGGAGGGTTGGTCCTCTAAAAGACTATTTGGAACTGTCAGCCTCTAGAGGGCAGTGCTGTACAATTTGAAAAACAGCCTTAAATTTTATTATTTATTAAATTATTATTATTATTATTGTACCAGGGATTGAACCCAGGGGCACTTAACCCCTGATCCACATCCCCAGCCCTTTTATTTATTTATTTATTTTTAATTTGGAGACAGAGTCTCACCAAGTTGCTTAGGGCCTTGCGAAGTTGCTGAGGCTGGCTTTGAACTTGCAATCCTCCTGCCTTATTCTCCTAAGCCACTGGAATTACAGGTGTGCCCCACCATGCCTGGCATGAATTATTCTAATTTGTGTGCTGATATTTAAAAAGTGAAAGGGCCTAGGAAGGAAGAATAAAGGAGATGGGGACCAGGGCTCAGTGGTAGAGCACTTGCCTAGCATGAACTGAGGCCCTGGGATCAATCCCCAGTACCTTTATTTAAAAATAAATAAAGGACATGAAAGAAAGTACATATTGACACATATTGCAGTAGAAAGTCCCTGATTCTGGTCCTAGTGCAGCCCTTATTTGTCACTGGCTGTGTGGCTTTGTTAGTCACTTGTTAGTCACTGGCTATATGACCTTGCACAAGCATTTTACCCCCTTGGGCCTCAGCTTCTGCATCGGACTGGAAGATCTCTAGTGACCTTTGTGGTCTCAGACTCTGACACTCTTTGAAAGCATATTTGGAGACATTTCCTGATTAATAGACACGTGGGATTATCCCTACCCCCACCCCCTCCATGAATGAGCACACAGCATATGACAAGTGTTCCCCATTCTGAGTCTTAATGAGGATTGCTAATGCACCCAGCAGAGAGGAAAGGAAGGAGCATGTATTTACAATGCCTTTCAGCACCTGGCAGCTGTCCCATTTGGGTAGCATTGAAAAACTCTGCGGGAAGCAGGAGAAATGGATCTGGGGAAATCTGGCTAGTCTTCCCAGGTTCCATGCCTGTCATAGTCTATGATGATACTTTCCCTTTGAGTATTACTAATAGTGTGGATTACATATGTTCCTAGATCAACTTAAAAACACAATTATTATTTATTACTCCATTTCTAGGAATAAAAATAGGTTCCCAATACTGGCCTATCAGTTTAAAACTAAACCTTTAGAATACAAAACTTCAGGGAGTTTGGACTTGGTGTGTGAGGGAGTGGCTCTTTTGTCAGTGCTTTTGCCTTTCTGGGTGACTATCCACAGGGAGGAGGTAGTAGCAGTGTCACGGGTATTCATGTGAAGGAGCTGGTGCCGGGGAGTATGCCCTACCTGTTCTGGTTGACTCTGACATCCTACAAAAGAGAGACAAGAACATGCACTTAGTTTCCATATATAATTCCTGTTAGGGATTCTGTACCTCCTTTCTTCCTTCAAATATCAGCTCAAAACTCTTTTCCCCCAGTGAGTTGTGTCTACTTATTACCTACTCATTAAACTGTCCTGTTACCTCATGTTTCCTTGCTAATGTGGACTCTGCAGCCAGTTCTTTTGTGATAATTTCTGTTTTAGTCTTAGAGGGTAAGTTCTGCCTCCAAAGATTAAGAGCTGGGGCTGGGGATGTGGCTCAAACGGTAGCGCGCTCGCCTGGCATGCGAGTGGCCCGGGTTCGATCCTCAGCACCACATACAAACAAAGACGTTGTGTTCGCCGAAAACTGAAAAATAAATATTAAAAAAATTCATTCTCTCTCTCTCTGTCTTAAAAAAAAAAAATTAAGAGCTGGTAGAGAGCGGGGACCAGCCTTGGAGTTCTCAGCTGGACCTACAGAAGACAACATCATAATAACCATGACAGACTCCATTTAAGGAATTCTCTTTGTGGTCACGGCCCATGTGGAGTGTTTTACATGGATTCTTTCTTATAATGTTTGCAAAAACTCTACAAAGGAGTTGCTATTATTATTCCTGTGCATAAAAGAGGTTAAAGAGACTCCTCTAGTGTTACAACTAGAAGAGCCAACATTCAAACCCAGAGCTCTCTGAACTCTTAACAAGCTCTTAACAAGACCACAGTGTATGCTTTGGGCAAGTTGCTAGACTCTCTGGGCTAGAGGAACTAGACAAGCATTGGTCCCTCCCATTAGAGATAATCCTCACTTCCCTTTCTGCTTCTCTCCAGCACATTCCAGCTCACAACATAGTGCCCCTTCCCGTGGAATCCCTCTGCTCTCCCAAGAGGGGGTGGGGCGTCTCTCACTTGTAGAAGCTCACTTCCTGGCTGCTGACACTTTTCCTCCAGCTCCTTGACTTGGACTCCAAGCTGGGTGACCTCCTCAGAGACCTTAGTGATGTACTCATCCCTCTCCTTCCAGATCTGCTGCTCTAGCTCCCTCAGCCTGGCCAGCAGGAGATGCCGCTGGTCCTCCAGCTCCTGCTGCAGCCTCTCAAAAGTTGTTTCTACTTGTTGTTTTTTGTTTTCAATCTGAGTCTGTTAGGGAGAGAAAGATAGACATTGTCAGAAGGGGTTTACAGAGTTGACTTCCAGAAGAATTATTTTATTTTGGGTTCTCAGGGGCACTCAACCACTGAGCCACATCCTTAGCCCTATTTTGTATTTTATTTAGAGACAGAGTCTCACTGAGTTGCTTAGCACTTCACAGTTGCTAAGGCTGACTTTGAACCCCCGATCCTCCTGTCTCAGCAGCTTGAGCTACTGGGATTATAGGCGTGTGTCACCATGCCTTCCCAGAAGGATTACTGATGTACTTATTAAGAGGAATAGGGACTAAGGAGCTTGAAGACTCAGTCCTCCAAATAAAACTATGGTAAGTTGATAGGTCTCAGAGTAAATTTACCAGTGACAAGGGCTATGCAATTAGCTTGAGATTCAAATAATGATGCCACATTATGCTTTCAGAATCACATTAAGCTTTTCAAAGGGCCTTCCACATCTACAATACCATCTTAACTCCACTGTACTTTCTATAGAGTTAGGTGGAGATGATTATGGTAATTTCTTAGAGAGAAATTAAGGCAAAAGGAAATTGTGATTAGAATCAACACAGGTTGGTGAACAAGTATGTGACCCTGGTTTTAGCCACTGAGGTCACCATCTACAGGGCATGCTTTGATGGGAGTCGAGATCTGGAGAGATCTTTCTGTCCTGATAGTCCATCTCCTTGGTCAAGGTACCAGCAATTCCACACTGTGGATTTCCTCCTGGCTAACTTTGTAGCATGGATAAAGAGGTGTGAGGGAGCCAGATAGAGCCCCCACCATTAGCCTACTGACCTCAGGGTCATTCTTGTGTCCGAACTAGAATCCAGACACTTACATACATCTTTGAACCCCAAGGCTCCCATCTGAAGGTAGTGTTTTCAAGCAGACACACTCCAGCCAAAGAGTAAAGGACTAGGAGTCAAAAGACTCTGGTTTTTGTCATTTCATCATGAACCTGGGCTTTGCCATGTAGCCTTGCGAGCATCACTTTTCTGGAACTTAGTTTTTCACCCTGTAAGAAATGGATAAAAATGGATCTTGGAGCCAAGTGCTGAGACGTGCCTGGAATCCCAGCAATTCATGAGGCTGAGGCAGGAGGATTGCAAATTCAAGACCAAAGGCAACTTAGTTCTCACTAAGTCAAAATAAAAAATATTCATATTTTTAAATATATGTTATATGTATATATATATTATACATATTCAATACATATTTTATATGAATATATATTCACCTATCTCAAAAAATATAAAGGTCTGGGGATGTAGCTCAGTGGTAGAGCACCTCTGGGTTCAATTCCAGTACCACACATTTATATGTAAAAAGGACCTTAGGTTAGAGGACATCAGAATCACTTCTAGCTCTGATGTTCTGAGATGTTCTGAGATCCCAAGTGACTTTGTGTGTGGCAGCAGAAAAGTGAATAAGAACAGTTTGCCAGGTTCTTTCCAGGCAGGCAACAGATACGAGACAACAGACTTCCCTAGTCAGTTAAGAAAAATCCCAGAGAAAATGGTGGCAAGTGGCTTGGCCTTTACCAGAAGTGCGTGGAGCTTCTGATCTTCTCGACACTTTATGTCTTCAATCTTGTCCTTTTCTGTGCTCAGAGCTTCCAGACGACTTTTGAGACGATCCTGTGGGAAGAAAGGGCAGAGAAAAGTGGCTCCGTTAATAATTCAACTCACAAATATAAATTTTCTCCCACATTCTGGGAACACTGCAGAGCGCCAAAGAATTTGAAGGTGACAAAGATCCAGTTCTTGTCCCTAAAAGGATCACTACTTAAGGCAGGAGTTTGTTGAGAGTGAGTAATATTAGATAGATAAATGCAGTAGTCAGGCATGCACACAGCGAGATGGGAACACAGAGGACAGACCTGCCTGTAGGGCAAAGGGAAGGCTTTAGAAAGCAGACCCCCCACCCCATTTCCTCAGCCACACCATCCTACCCAAACCGGCCAAGGGGAAGCCAAGCTTCTTACCCTGTAGGGTTGAATGGCCTCCTCGAGGAGGCCCACAGTGTGGGCCTGGTGGGAGGGACCCTCCCGGCAGAACACACAGAGGAACTCTGAATCATTCTTGCAGAAGAAGTAGATCTTCTCACCGTGCTCCTCGCAGTTCATCTTCCCCACAGGACCCAAAGGCACAGGGGCCAAGAGGGTCTCTGTCTGCTCCTCTTCCTCTTGGCAGAGCGGGCAGAGCAGGACCCTGCAGGAGGGCTGGGCCCCCATTTGGGCATGCGCAGGGAAGCAGAGGCTACAGAAGGTGTGTCCACAGGCGGCACTTACTGCATCCTGAAGGGGCCCTGCACAGGCAGGACAGGCAGCCCCCTCATGGACCAACTGCAGGGAGGAGGTGGAAGGCATCACGGTGCCTTCCCCAGCCTGTCCACACTGGCCTCAGCCACGTTCACGCAATTTCCTTTACCTGAAATTGAGTCACTTTTAAATACGTCACCAAAGGAAAGGAACACAGAGCTGACAGAGGAAGGCAGGAATGTCCGCACGGAGAAGCCACCTGGCTCCACCTCTTGCACACCTAGGAACCCTTGGCCACCACCCATCAGCTAAATGGGTCCAAACTCCAGGGCATCTTGAACTACCTAGAAGTGGCCAGGTGAGCTAGATAGTTTTCCACTCCTCTGTTATCTTCTAGTTCCTGGATCGGGGAGAAGAGCTCCCCGTGAGGTCACGTCTGAAGTTTCCTGGAATCCCTTGACCATAGTGGGGTGGAGAGAATTGGGGAGGAGCCACTTCCTGTCAGATTGAGCAGGTGGGAGCCATAAACTCGCTGTGAAGTTTGCCTGTAGCGTCAAAGTCCAAGCTGGAATGGGAGGTGACCGACTTCCGGAGACTCTGGGGGACTCTGTTCAGACGTACAGGTCTTCTTGGAGGTTTCCCTCCTCTGCCTGTCTTTCTTCATCGTGCCTTGTTTGCCATGCTGGTCTTCCCTATACTCCTAAATGCCCCACTTCTGTGGACCACCATCTCCAGTGGAGTTTGGTTAATCCTGGATTTCATTTTCATATTTTAACTGCAGGTGGGAAAAGATAAGAAACCATAATGCAAATTATGTGTTGATCAAAAAAAAAAAACATAGAAAACTCAATTAGTCAAAGAGATAAACAGATTCAACTATATTTATCTAGGGTTTACTATTTTCACATTATTAGGTCCATTCCTAATAACCACCCTTTGGGGCAGGTGTCATTACTTTCATTTTCAGAGAAGGAAATGTAAACAGAGAAGTAAAGTCACAGGCTGATAGCCACAGGCTGGGGACAATCCTAATCTCCAGGCTTCAAGTCTTGTGCTCTTCCTGCACTCCCAGCCAAGACAAAGATCAAGAAGCCAAAAATTGGGGGAGTGGGGAGTCTTTCTTTGCTCACCTGCATCTGCAGATAAATCAGGGTCCCTTCCATTCATGATCAGCCCGGCACCTCCTTGTTGCCCCCTTTTCCCTCCAGCTACTTTGTATATCACCCCTACCCTCCACTCCTATCAAGAGCACAGTCTTGGAGCTATATTGTCAAATATGTGAACTACGGGCCACACATATGGCTACTGACTATTGAAATATATATGTAAAATACATCTGAAATTCAAAGATTTAGCACAAAAAAAGCAATTAAAATATCTCATTAATAAAGTTTTATACAGCTGGGCATGGTGGTGTACACCTGTAATTCCAGTGCTCAGGAGGCTAAGGCAGGAGGATCAAAGTCAGCTTTAGCAACTTAGTGAGGCCCTAAGCAACTTAGAGACACCCTGTCTCTAAATAAAATATTTTTAAAAGGACTAGGGATGTGGCTCAGTGGTTAAGTGCCCTGGTTTCAATCCCTGGTACTACTATTACTACTACTACTAGTAGTACTACAATTAATAATAATAATAATAATAATAATAATAATAATAATGTTTCATACAGATTACATGCTGAACTCATAACATTTTGGAAATAGTGGGCCAAATAAAATATATTCTTAAAATTATTTTTTTCTGTTTACCTTTGAAAGGCTACTAGAACATTTTAAATTGCATACGTAAACACCAAAAAATCATCTTTAGGGGCTGGGGTTGTGGCTCAGTGGTAGAGTGCTTGCCTAGCATTCACAAGGCACTGGGTTCGATTCTCAGCACCACATAAATGTAAAATAAAGATATTGTGTCCACCTAAAACTTAAGAATAAATATTTTTTAAAAATCATCTTTAATTTTAGTAAATAAATAAAGAAATTTCATATGTGGCTTGCACTGTGTTTTTATTGGACAGTATTACTCAGAAGACACACAGCTCTACCTGCAAATCATGGTCACTTCCTACTTGTTGACCTAGGGCAAGATGAGGGAACCTGGCTAAGCCTCGGCTTTCTGCTTTACAAAGCAGAAAGCCTAATAGCACCAGTGTTACAGAGCAGATAGGTGGAATAAATAAAATGATGTGTTTAAAGTGCTTTTATCAGTATAAGGTGTGTAGTCATCATAAAGAAATGATAGCCATGACTATTTTTCTTTCTCCTCCCCCATGCAGGGTATATTTTGAACTCATTTGAAACCTCTGGAAGCCAGTTGGGACATCACCAAATACACCCCAGCACAGGACCTTATCTGAGTCCCCACACTCTCCTCCCTGCTGACTGGCAGGCCCTGGGATGGCTGATACCTCCAATCTCCCTGGAGACAGCTGGTCACATTGCAGGGAGGCAGGAGTGGCATCATCACTCTGGGACCCAGTCTCCCTCTTGTCCCCAAAAGAAGACTGATCTCTTCCCATAGCTGACAGCTGAGATGCCAACACACTCCTCCACTGTGACGGTCTCTGGATGGACAGAAAGCAACAGCAAGCCCCAGGCCAGGATCATTGGTCCAGACAGTAACTGAGGCCATCTCTGGAATGCTGTGAGCCCCTCTGCCTCTTCTCCTCCCCTCCTCTGCCTTTTCTCCATTTCTGCTATTGGCAGGTGTGTGTCTGTTCCCAAGAGAGCAGGAAAACGGAACCCTGGCACCAGAGATGCAAGTGGGTGCCTTGTCTGAGTGTGTGTGACTATGTTTGTGTCCGTTGTGTGCACATGTGAGTGTGTGAGTGTGTGTTCTGTGCCCTTGCTGCTCTCCCAATCCTTCCACCTTAATCAAGCAGAGAGAGTGACCTTGAGGAGTCCACAGGGCCAGCAGAACCAGCATGGCCTCAGCTGCCTCTGTGACCAACCTGGTAGATGAGGTCAACTGCCCCATCTGCCAAGGCACTCTGAGGGAACCTGTCACCATCGACTGTGGCCACAACTTCTGCAGGGGCTGCCTCACTCGCTATTGTGAGATACCAGGTTCAGAATCCGAGGAGTCCCTCACCTGTCCGCTCTGCAAAGAGCCTTTCCGTCCGGGGAGTTTCCGGCCTAACTGGCAGCTGGCCAATGTGGTGGAAAACATCGAGCGCCTCAAGCTGGTAGCCATGCTGGGCCCAGAGGAGGAGGACGTCTGCCAGGAGCACGGGGAGAAGGTCTATTTCTTCTGCGAGGATGATGAGGCGCAGTTGTGTGTGGTGTGTCGCGAAGCCGGGGAGCACAGGGTTCACACTGTGCGCTTCTTGGAGGATGCTGCAGGTCCCTACCGGGTAGGAAGGGGGACCTGGGCTCCCCAGAGTGGGATCAAGTTGGACTGGACCAAGAGAAACAGAGCAGAGTTGTAGATTATTTGGACCATCCTGAATCCAAATTCTTTCTCTCTACTTATATGGTCACCCAGGCAGTAAAACTAGGCACAGAAAATCACAGGTTTATCATTTAAAGGGTGTCTTATATTGTTTACTTGTGGCCCACAGACAACAGGACCTCAGTAAGTGCTTATTGAATGAATGAGTGACCAAAACGTGTATGTGTGTGTGTGTGTATTAGGCTTGTATTTGAGGAAACAATCACACACTGTGTAATTGTACCATTGTTTGCATGTTCACAAGGGGGAACAGTCTTTTGGGTGTGGATCTGAGTGTGTATTCAAGTGTGTAAGTGTAACATTTTATGTTTTTTGAATAAATTTATATATATATATAGATAGATAGATAGATAGATAGTTTGGATAGAATATGTAGTAGATAAATAATTTTATCTCTTAATTGGATATGTGCCAGTTTTCGTTGTTCATATATTGTTTTACTACAAGTGAGAGTATGTGTGGATGTCTTAATTAGTTAATTAGCTCTTGATGGTGAGAATCTATATGTATTTTTGAATATGCATATGTGGGCTTTTATATGTATGTACCTGTTCCTAATTCCATCCTAGAACAAACAGTTTTAAAACAATTCATCAATTATTTTTGCATTTCCAAGTTTTTTCTCCCTTATGGAATCATACCTAAGATAATTGATTCTATAAAAGAGAGCATTGTTATTTGTACAAGTTCCTTCTGGATATGTCAGAAAGCTGGAACAATTTCAGTGATATTAAGCTTGAAGTATATCAGGACAGATTCTAGATACCACCTACTAAGCTAGGCATGGTGGCACATGCCTGTAACCCCAGTGACTGGGAGGCTGAGGCAGGAAGACTACAAGTTAAAGACCAGTCTAGGCAACTTATCAAGAAACTCTGTCTCAAATAAAAAATAAAAAAGATCTGGGAGTGGCTGGGAGGGTATCTCAGTGGCAGACTGCTCCAGGATTCAATCCTCAGTACAGGGGAAGGAGGAGAGAGAGAGAGGGAGAGAGAAAGACCACTTCCCAGATGCAAAAGAAAGTGGATGTTTAACCAGAAGAAAGGGCAAAAGCAAGTCACAGACTTTAATGGCACAGGAGGAAGGGGAAGGCCCAGATTAAAACTCTTGAAACACAGTGTAAGAGGGAAAAGACCCAAAGAGTGTGAGCTGTCAAGGTGCTGAAGACTCAGGGCTTGTCTACCATTCCCAGAGACAGAGGGTTGGATAAGATGACACCCCTTTAATAAATCTTTTTTTTTTTCATCTTAGCATTTTATGCTCCTTCTCCCTCAGGAACAAATACAGAAGTGTCTTAGAAATCTAAGAAAGGAGAGAGAGGAGATTCAAGAAATCCAATCAAGAGAAAATAAAAGGATACAAGTCCTCCTGGTAAGTGATTACCCTTCCCCAGGTCCCTCCTATTCCTCAGTGTCCAGGGTCTCCCTGAAAACAAGCAACACAGCATAGGGCTTTAAAGTCATCCTGTGTCTGAAATCCTGGCAGTGACACTTCACTATATGAGCTCAAGCAACTCTTTAACTTCAGTTTACTTATCTATTAAATAGAGATAAAAAGTCATTACCACCTCAATGAATTGCTGCAAGGATAAATGAGATCCTGCCTGTAAAGTAGCTTGATAGTATGCACACAGTGTGTACTTCCTATAAGACAGGAGGTCAGGTGTCCCCTCTACCTCCTCTGAGCCCTACCCCTTTTAGAAGCTCCTGCAGATGGTGACTGAGGCAGTGCTGTACTGTCCAGTTCCCAGAACAGGATGGCAGGTGGAAAGAAAACCATGCCACAACTCCAGATCTCTCTGGGGAGATGGCAGGGATGCTGAGGGCTATGATTGTACCACCAAACCTTGGAGGACATGGACCTGGGCTAAGAGGGAGATAGGACCAAGTAAGGAAAAAGAAGAAAACAGATGAGGACTAAGGAGAGGAGATGATGAGGGAGGTGTTCTCCTTGGCTCTTATCCTGCCTTCTCAGACTCAGGTGGCCACCAAGAGACAACAGGTGATTTCCGAGTTTGCACATCTGAGCCAGTTCCTGGAGGAACAGCAGAGTATACTCTTAGAGCAACTGGAGAGGCTAGATGGTGACATCTTGAAGCAACAGGAAGAGTTTGATTCCCTGGTTGCTGGGGAGATCTGCCGGTTTAGTGCCCTGATTGAAGAGCTGGAGGAGAAGAGCGAGAGGCCAGCAAAGGAGCTCCTGACGGTGAGGCCTGGGCCTGCCCACTGTGCTCTCTGTGATCACCATCTTTACCTTGTCTACGCCAGGCTACCTTCACTCAGGCATCTCTACATCCCAGATGGGAAATGGGTCACAGGACTATAGATCCTGATTTTAGGCTGTGCTTTCCCAAATGCTCCCTGGACACTGTGCTCCCTGGTCTCCATCTCTCCATCCTATCATCTCTCAAATCTCACAGGGCTTCTGTGAGGTGAGAAAGTAGAAATGGCACTTCAAAAAGTGCCAAATATTATGCAAACAAGTGTCAGGTGTTACTTCCAATGCAAGTCAGTCTTTATAACCTGAATGCCTCTTCCATCTGCCAGAAAATTCTTACTGGTTTATTTATTTCACTTTCTCAAACTGGAGGAGGGATATTGGGGACCCAACAAGGAATCATAAAGGCAGCATGATTTAGGAGGGTGCACTAGGGACTAAGAAATAGGAGACCTGGGAATGAGATTCATTCCCCTTTGCCTCTAACTAGCAGGGACCAGTCACCTCACCACCTGAGTCTACACAATACAGAGGTTGGGCTCTGATCCTCAAAGCCTGTGAATCCTAATGTTCTGGAACTCTATGAATCTGGCGTCCTTTTTCTGTATAGGTCTAGAAAAGGGTATTTTGTCTTTTGTAGACCTAAGAAAAGTAGTAGAGAAAAACTGGAACTAAATCCTTCTCCCCCCCCTCCCATCCCCTCTGCCTTTCTCTTTCCCCTAGGATATCAGAAGCACTCTAATAAGGTAAGCAATGCAATTTCTCTTTTCTTTTCCACATAAATACACATATATAGCTGGGCGTAGTGGTGCACCCTGTAAACCCAGCAACTCAGGAGTCTGAGGCAGGAGGATTGAAAATCTGAGGTCAGCCTGGGCAACTTAGAAACACCCTGTCCCGAAATAAAAAAATAATAGAGCACTTGCCTGGCATGTGTGTGGCCCTCTGTTCAATACCCAGCACTGCAAATAAATAAATATTGAAAAGGACTGGAAATATAGCTCAGGGGTAGAGCACTCCTGGGTTAAGTCCTTGGTGCCATAAATAAATAATAAATATGTGCACCACATACCTAGTTATTGCCATACACAGATACAACATCCTCACATTAAGGACATACATTCAAACGTAAGCTTCCACATGCCAAAATATATTCGCACTTATAGCTGTAGATGCACACCCTCAGATAGCAGTGTCGTCTGCCCTAAAGGAAGTATGTCTGTGAAAACTGGTGTCTCCAAGCCATGTTAGAAGATGCCCACCTGACTCTGGAGGTGTTCATTAAGGAATATAATTCCCAGACCCTGTCGTTTCTGTGCCCCTAGATGTGAAACCAGAAAGTGCCGGAAACCAGAGGCTGTGTCCCCTGAGCTGGGCCAGAGGATTCGGAACTTCCCCCAACAAGCCCTCCCACTGCAGAAGGAGATGAAGATGTTCCTGGGTAAGTGGACCCCAGGCCCCCACAGAGGTGGTCATGAAGACTGGGTTTGGAATAGGTCTCCATGCTCCATTGCCAAGTGGTTGTGAATTTGGCGAGGTTTATTCCCTTTCAGTGCCTTTATTTTCTTGTTTGCAGATTTTTAATAAAATCTGCCTCTCAGGATGATGTGACAATTAAGAGAGGTAACAAAGGTAAAGATTTCTGGGGAAAAAATTCAACTGATTTGAAAAAATAGACAAAACTAATCAGTTGGCATTAAATAATATAAAAGAGAATGATTGCCAAGCATCTATCATTCTCAGTCATTTAAAAATCCACAGCGGCATTTGTAATAAGTTTTAGATGATGGATGTTGTTAGTTTTTCATAACCTGTGACAGTAGTTATCTTTACCCTGTGGGAGCTGACTCATCCATCCCTCCCTTTCGCTTTCCTTCTGTTAGAGTGGCTCCCAGAGCTGGGCTGCCACTGTGGCAACTGTGTTCCACCCTTTTCTGGAACAGGGAGTGTTGGTGGGAAAGAGTGAGGAAAGCTTGAGAGTCCAGAAGGAAATAAAACAGATAGCACCCCTGCAACTATGACATCATAATGATGACCCATCCACAAAAACATCATCCTGGAAGAATTTTCCCTATAAATCTACTTCCCACAAATATTCCCATTCGCCTGACAGTAAAGGAAATTTTTCTCTAATCAAAGGCTGACCTTTCACTATTCCAAAAATTATTTCTAAGCAGGATAGAAAATAAATCTAGCTACTTATCTAGCAGATGTTTCTTGAGCATTTATTATGTGCTGAACTGTGGATACAGAGGTAAGCAAGGCAATATGGCTGCTGCCCACTCAGACCTAGGGCAGTGGTTCTCAAAGGGGGGCTCCTGGTCAACAGCAACAGTATCAGTATCCCCTTGGGAACTTGTTAAAAATGCAATTTTTGAAGCCCACTCCAGAGCACAGGAATGTGAATCAGGTGTGTGTTAGCAAGTACTTGAGTAATTCCAATGCAAGTTCACGTTTAGAACCGCTGGCCTAGAGGATTCTAACTTCTATTCTTCTCCTTGTCCCTTCCCTCTTCTGGACCTGTTCCCTTATCACTGGGTGTTCTCTGGTTTCAAAAATAATGAAATCTCATCTTGTTTTATTTCCTCTTTACAGAAAAACTCTGCTTTGAGTTGGACTATGAGCCAGGTAAGCAGCCTACATCAGGATGGCGATCCTAAAAAGGAGAAACAATCTTGCAGGGCTCTACACTGAGCACTACAATAACCATATATATGTATAATCACACACATCATATACACACACATGCATATGTATTCACATATATTTGTGTGTATACACATAGAGAGTCACCCCTGCATACCCATGGGTTCCATATCCATTGATTCAGCCAACCTCAGATAGAAATATTCAGAAAATCTGTTTGTACTAAATATGGCCAGACTTTTTTCTTGTCATTGTTCCCTAAACAATACAGTATACCATATTTACATAGCATTTACATCTTTGTATGTATTATAAGTAATCTAGAGATGATTTAAAGCATATAAGAATATATGCGTATGTAAACACTATACCATTCTATATAAGGAATTTAAGCATCTGAAGATTTTGGTCTTCATGGGGTTCCTAGAACCAGTCCCCTACAGACATCAAGAGATGATATATAAGAAAGGACAGGTGCACATACATTCCTCATGAAGTTTCACATTCTGATCTGCACATGTTGAGTGGATAGAAAGATTAAATTGGAATGGGATAAGGCCTATCAGAGAAGCCTTTTTGCATGAGAGGAACTTTGGTCTGGGTTTATAATCACATTCTCAAAGAGCTGCTCCCTCTCAGGTGTCATTTCATTAATGACAGTTTGAAGGAGGGCAGCATTATTTCCCATCTATCAGCTAAAGACACTGTCCTTTGGAGGAGGAGTCATAGAGTTGTTGGGATAGCTCCCTAACCCATGGATAGATCTGAATTTATGGGTTTTCCTCAATGTATGGATACTAAAAGTAAAAATTTGAAGGGTTCTGCCAAAGTTTTTGCTGTTAAAAAGTGGTCATCAGAGTCTGGCAGTTTGGAGTGACTGAAGCAGGGTGAATAACCCAAGGCTGTCTGAGTCAAGGCTGACTCAGATAGCCTGCTGGTAGCACAAGTGTGCAAAGGAGTCACCAAGCCTGGAGAGAGAGCAAGGGAGAAATCCTGAAGTTGGGCCCCAGGGGAGAAAAGTCTCTGCCTCTGAGAAGGAGATGGGGGAGGGGCAGCTGTGTGTACCAGCAGGAGGGAGGTCCAGCTAGCAGGTACTTCTTGCAGCCCAGCAGGACAGAAACCGAATAAGGGCTGTAGCCCCTCTGAGGTTCCTTAGAGGAACCCCCTGGGCACCGTGTTGAGATGCAGAGTCTGAGAGTCTGAATTACAACAAGTTCCCAGGTGATGCGCATGCTGAGGGTCCTTGCAGGTGCCATAACATTAGAAAGCGGGTGCAAAGAAGAGTTTTAGGCTGTCCTTGAAGGTCATAGCATGTTTTCTGACATCTTTGTCTCTTTGGGTTTTTCCCATAGCTCACATCTCTCTAGACCCCCAGACTTCCCACCCCAAGCTCCTCTTGTCTGAGGACCACCAACGGGCTCAGTTCTCCTACAAATGGCAGAATTCACCAGAAAGCCCCCAGCGTTTTGACCGGGCCACCTGTGTCCTAGCCCACAGTGGCTTCACAGGCGGGAGACACACATGGGTGGTGAGCGTGGACTTGGCCCACGGGGGCAGCTGCACTGTGGGTGTGGTGAGTGAGGATGTTCGGCGTAAGGGGGAGCTGCGGCTGCGCCCAGAGGAGGGTGTGTGGGCTCTGAGGCTGGCCTGGGGCTTTGTCTCTGCTCTGGCCTCCTTCCCCGCAAGACTGGCCCTGGAGGAGCAGCTCCGGCAGGTGCGGGTATCTCTTGACTACGAGGTGGGCTGGGTGACCTTTGCCAATGCTGTCACTCATGAGCACATCTACACCTTCACTGCCTCCTTCACTGGGAAGGTCTTTCCCTTCTTTGGGCTCTGGGGCCGAGGGTCCAGTTTCTCTCTGAGCTATTGAGAGGGTGAAATTACCCTCCTCCAAATACAAGACTCAAATCAAGTATCATGTGAACTTGATCTCTGGCTGAGTCATTTGGAAGACTTGGAATAGAAATGGCTTCTTTAGATATGATGGTAAGGGACAAGATGAGATGAACTTTAATCCACTGATCAAGGTTTTCCCCAAGTGACCAGTGGATGGTCAGGGTATCTGGGAACTCCATTGCTGCAAACTCTCCTCACCACCATCAGTCACAGAAGAGCTATATACAGAAAGAGCACTGGATTTGGAGCCAGAAGACCTGAGTTCAAGACCAAGCTTAGTAACCAACCAATTGTATGAGTTCAAGCAGGACCCCCAGCTCTCTTCATCTTGTCTTCTTAACAAAAAATGTTAGAGTTCATTTATTCATATTCTCAAGGAACATTTATTGTGGGCTAACTATGAACCAAAAAGTGTAGGCAGCCACTGGCGATTTGAAATAAAAATTTTTAAAAAAGGGCTGAGGATGTGGCTCAAGCAGTAGCGCACTCGCCTGGCATGCATGCGGCCCAGGTTCGATCCCCAGCACCACATACAAACAAAGATGTTGTATCCGCCGAAAAACTAAAAAATAAATATTAAAGAATTCTCTCTCTCTCGCTAAAAAAAAAAAAAAAAAAAAAAAAACAACAACTCATCCTGTATCTGAAGGAGCTCTGGGAAGACACAGAGACGTAAAGACTATATTTTGGCACACTATGGTGGCTTCTGTGACAGGGGTTCAACTTGGGTATTATGGAAGCTCAGAGGAGAGGGTGAGTCAGGGATAGCTTTCTGAAAGAGGTGGGTCTGAAGGAGGCATGTGTTAAGTGAGGAATGGAGGGGAGGAAGCACCTTAGGAAATGGGGACAGCAGAGAACTGGGTAGATGGGCTGTGACTCAGGGGGCACTAGGTCATCTCCATAACCTCATGAGCAGACATGCATCATCCCAACCCAACACCACTCACTGCCCCTCCTCCTGGTGGTGTCACTTTGGCTGAGACGAAGGTATACGGCCTTAGGAAAAAGATGACAGGGGAGGCTTAACCATAAACCATAACCCAAAGACCACATTCAACCTCTGGGGGGAAACCATCCTCCTTATCAAGGTGAGGTCAAGAAATAAGGTGATGGAAGAAAAGGTCGGGGGATGAACTGGAGGACCTTTGCCCCTTAGCCTAAAGAGTTGAGGCTGCTCTAGGAACAGACAAAAGGCTACATATGAAAAATGGCGTGAAAAAGGGGAGATTAGGGATATGGAGATGAGCAGATTTGGAGTACAGAGGCCTGTGGGAGACTGGAAGCCTGGTGGTAATGGAGGGACTGTGGTCATGCTGGGTCTGGGAAGTCTAGAATTGCCCCTGTACTGATTCCAGGACAGATATGGCTGCCTAGAATTTGGAAAATGATATCTGTCATCCCTATGCATTATGAAAATATTTTTTTAACTGTACTGAGTGATGGTCCTTTATTTTCTAATTCTTGATGTTGTATTTTATTCTGCTTACACATGCCCCTTACTCTGACAGTCTGTTTAACATTTGTTTACCCTGCCCTTACATAAACTTCAATTCCTCATGTCTTCCTACTTGGTCCTCCATGAGAAGGTGCACCACTCAGGGTGCTACCTCAAAGGCAGAGGGCACCATAGAGTTAGGTCCAGGCTTAAAATTCCCCTGAGAATTCTGTTGTTCAACCTCGGAGGAGTAGGTAGGAAAGTCATGGTGATCAGGAGCCAGGTATTCAAGGGGGGTTGAATGGCTTCTCCTGAGTGTTGTATATTCTCAAATGTTGTATATTCCCCAAATAATGACACACACAGTATCTATATAATGATAAAACATATCACACCCCCAAACCTGGGATTCCACTAGAATGTAGGATTATATATTTTTTGTTTGCTTCTATTGGTTATTCCTGGGTCTTTAAAAATGAATGAAATGTTAGATGAAGCCAGGTGCAGTGGTGAACACCTGTAATCCCAAGGACTTGGGAGGCTGAGCCAGGAGGATCCCAAGTTGAAAGCCAGCCTCAGCAACTCAGTGAGACCCCGTCTCTAAATAAAATTTTAAAAAGGTCTGGGGAAGTGGCTCAGTGGTTAAGCACCCCTGGGTTCAATCCCTGGCACCAAAAAAAAAAAAAGCAGACGATGAGCCTACTTAAATATGTGTATGAAGGTCCAGGCCAGCCAGAGGGCTTCACAATTATGTTACTTAATCTTGGTAACTCTGTGAGTTACCCATTTTGAAGCTAAGAAACCAAGGCCTAGTGAGTTGGTTATTTCTCAGCAAGAGATCTTAACTACTAGGCTTTACAGCCTTGTTCAAAAGCAGATGCCTGGGGAACCTGGTGAATATGTTAATACTGGCTATGCTCCACACAGGCAATTTGGATTCAGAAAAAAAAAAAAAAGGCTTATATTTCTTAAACTGGGGAATAAAACTGCTGGTGAGTGAAAATACTCATACTGACCTGCTCCTCCTTTAAGGTAATTACTTACTTGAAATTTATTTACTTTTGGAGGAAGTAGATAAATCCCAAAACAGTGACCTTACAATAAAGCACCCCAATGAACTTCCATGCTCTGCTTCCAGAAATCAGACTCTGGGTTCCCTCCCCAGGAAGTAAGTGCTAAAGTCTAGAGACCCATACTCTAGTGTCACACACTGTGACATCCGCAAGTTTACCCCAATTTTTTTTCACAGTTTGCATTACAGCAGACCTTTCTCTTGCAAAGAAAGGAGGCCCACTCCAATTAGTTCAGATAACAGGAAAGTTTATTATAAGAATAGACATCAAAATAAGGAAAATGAGATTTTCCACCATTATTAAGGCTTCACAGAAGCTCTTGCAAGGGTTAGGGGATTGGAGAACAGTACCAGTTTCCATAGGAAGAACTAGAAATTTGAAAAATGCTGATAAATAAGAACAAACACAGCTCACTTTGACCAAATGCCATAATAAATATTTTAATATATTAACTCATTTAATCATCACATCAACTCTATGAGGTAGGTACTATTGGTAAGATCCCATTTTGCATGAGAGAGAACTGAGATGTGGAGGCTGAGTATGGTCCCACATCAGCTGAGAGTGAGCAGCTGCTCAAGCACTGGAAATCAGGTGGTTTGGTTCCCAGGCTGTGTTCATGGTCATCATGCAATTACAAGCCCAAGAACTGGTAGGAAGGAGGGTTCAGGTCCAAGGAAGTGTAGAGACAAGACCATTCTGTAGTCACTCAGCAACAGGGTCATGAACACTTGCTCTCAATATCTGCTGTATGGCAGCTTGGCTGCTGTCTGCAGTAGTTTCCCTGCCAACTAATGATACTATTATCAAAGATCCCTTTTGAATTTCCAGGAGAACCTGATGGTTTCAGTGAATCACTATTGTCCCTCTTTGACAGGTTCTTCTCAACAGGCAACCCATAGACTCAATCAGCCAACCATCTGCTGACCAGATACCCACCCTTGTCCCAAACATCTATGGTTCCATTGGAAGAGGTCTAGAGGCCCTGGCAGGCAACTGCAGCATAATGACCTCTAGTTTCAGTCTCCTCCCACTCCTCCACTTCTGGACAGGTTCTCTCTGTGACATTAACCCATTAGAGGAGTCAGGGATTGTTAGCTGTCAACTTCAGGGGTCTTCTTTCCTTGGCTGCTATCTTGTTTTTAGATGTGGGGTCTTAGGTTTCTTGAGATCAACACCTTCTTGCCAAGTTACTACACTCTTGTTTTCCTGAACATCTACACTAGGCTCTTTCTCCTCTGGCCTCTCTAGAATCCCCAACTCGCTGCCCAGTTCATCTTGCACAAAGGATCCAGACTAGTTACTGCAAACACCACTTTCCTTTTCACTCCCAACTTAAAAGCTTTTGATGGCCCCCTACATCTTGCTCTCATCCATCTCACCTGTTTGAGGTCTGGTCTCCCCAGTTCCTGAGCATTCCAGATGAGCAGTCAGTTTCCTCATGTGTCTACAGTTGTGTCATGGCTTTTTTCTACCTCTATACTTTCATTCAAGTGATAGCCTGACCTGGAATATTTTCATCTTTCTCTCCAACCTGTCCAGGCCCCACCTCCCCCATGAAACCTGCCCTGACTCATCCAGCTTCACTTGTTTCTCTCTTGCAATTCCCAAGCATTTAACATCCACGACACTTCATTTAACCCAGTTACACACTCTCTTGTAGCTCCTGGATGGGGAAGTGGAATTTTTTAAAAAGTAGTGGAAGTAACATACTTGATGTTTTACACTGTGGGAGACACTGCAGCAGACACTGAGCATGCACGATGGAGTTTAATTCTTACAACCACTGCAGGCCACAGGTACCATTACCCACACTTTAAAGGGGGTAGTACTGATGTTCAGAGAGGCTAAGTGACATGTCAATGGCCACAGAGGCATTAGGTTTCAGCACTGGGACTTAAACTCAACTTTGACACCCAAGTCTTCACTCTTGGCAGTACAACATGGCACCTCCTTGAGGCCATGGCTTTTTTAAAAAAAATCCCTAAGTGCCTAGTACAGTATTGACTCAGCAAAGGCTTAAACAATACTGGTTAAAAGTCAATTGATGGCGGGTATGGTGGTACACACCTGTAATGCCAGTGATTTGGGAGTCTGAGGCAAGAAGATGGCAAGTTTGAGGCCAGTCTCAGTAACTCAGTGAGACCCTGTCTCTAAATAAAAAATTAAAAGGGCTGGGGAAGTAGCTCAATGGTAGCACATCCCTGGGTTCAATCCCCAATACTAAAAATAAAAATAAAAAAAGCAATTGATGACTCCTTTCATACATGGAGGATCAAGTTATGCTATTAATTCACTCATGCCTCCATTTACAGTTTTATTATGCACCAACTATGAGCCAGGCACCAACAATTGAGAACATAGAGTAATATCTTTGCTCACCCAAAGAAGTGAGATACATGAATAAGTAATTAATATACAATTATATTAGTTATCCATTTTCCATTAATACTACCATAAGTTTACTACCTTAAACAATCCATATTTATTGTCTCAGTTTTTGGGGGGGTCAAAAATTTGGGCATAACTTAACAGAATGTTCTGTGTAGGGTCTCATAAGACTGTCATCAAGGTGTCAGCTGAACCAGGTTCTTATCTGGGAGCTCAAGTGGAAAAGAATCTACTTCCAGTCTTACTCAGATGTTGGCAGAATTCATTTTCTTATAGCTGGGAGACTAAGGGTCCCTGTTCCTACTGGTTAGAAGGTAGATCCTCCCACTTCAACAGGTCAGCAAGTAGAGCTTCTAGAGTTGAGTCTGCTAGGAAGGAGGAATCCTAAGCCAAGTAACATAGTACTAGAGTGACACTCCACCATCTTTGCCATTTTTCATTGATGAGAAGCAAGTAATGATTCCCAGTCTACTCAGGGGAAGGAAGTCACACAAGGGCATGAACACCAAGAGGTGAGAATCATGGGGATCCCCCCTGGAGTCTGTCTACCATGACAGTTGGATGGTACAAAGAACAGGTGCTACTGAAGCTCAGAAGAAATATTCCTCCCACAAACCTGCTGGGATCCATGTACTAACGTGGCATCATCATTGGTGAGCTCATGCCACCCAGATACCTGGGTGCTTATTTTAATACCATTGGTTTACAGGCAAAATGGAGATCATGTAAGTGGTCCTGGAGATCATGGATCTGACCTCCACAGTGAGAGCCATAGCATGAACCTCATTCAGGAAGGAGACTGAGTCCAAGTGTCAGAGATCCAGGCATCAGATCATGGCTGTAGGGATGACGAAATAGGTATGTGTTCTGGAGATGGCAGACCTGATGATGCACCAGGAAGATTAATTGGCCACTGGACCAGCTGGAGCAAGCAGAGAGAGGAGTTCATCTAGATTCTTTGGAGTAGTCCTAGAAACAAAGAAATCCTTGATAAATTCATATATTCTGTAGAATCTTCCACTGTTAGGTAGTCACTAGCAATGAGCAGTGAAATGCAGGCAAGGTCACAGGTGTTTTTTTAAATTACTTTAAGTTTTTTCCCCCCTGGGACCAGGGATTGAACTCAGAGGCAGTCAACCATTGAGTCATATTTCTAGCCCTATTTTGTATTTTATTTAGAGACAGGGTCTCATTGAGTTGCTTAGCACCTCACTTTTTCTGAGGTTGGCTTTGGACTCCTGATCCTCCTATTTCAGCCTCCCGTGCCACTGGGATTACAGGCATGTGCCAGTGCACCTGTCTTTAGGGTCCTTCTTTAAACTACTTCAAAGTAGAAGAGAAAGCAAAGAGTAGTAGTTGATTTGTAGAAAATAAACAAGCAAAAGGAGCTAATTGGGAAACATGGCAAGAGAAAAGGATTAATGGAACTAACTCTTACAGGGTCCATTAATGTTGACATAAAACTCAGAATTATGGCTTTAAGTGTCTCCAATTGTCTGGGAAGGAAGATTCCTTTAGTGAGTGCACTAAGGTAACTTCTGACAAGCTATTGACCCCAATGCTCACATTAACATGGGATTGACTTGTAGATGAAACCTTCCCTAAAGAGGATGGCCACTATGGCAGTTTCGGAGAGGACCAACTAAGGTCAGTAACTCCACTGCCCAATGTGAAGGAAGAGTTGAACACTTGATTTACAAAGAGCACAGAACATGGTCCCCAGTTCTCCTGGTAAACAAAAAACAATAATAAAATTGGGGACAGCATTATCCTCACTTTTCTTTTACTTTATTTTCACCTCACTTTGACTTCTAATAAAGTTCTCTTGCATGACTTTTGCTGTCTGACTTTAAATCTTCTTTCATCTGAACACAGCAGCTGACGTTTGGAATTTCAACTCCCTGCTTTCCTTTGACACCACTGGCCATGAAGCATGAAGGCAAAAATGATGAAGTCCATGTGCACCTCTATGTGATGAGTCTGTACATGCAGGAAGAGAAAAGGGATGGCTCATACCTTTTCAGTAAGTCACTGGCAGTCTAAAAGAGAGAAAGAGAGTGAGAATCACAATCAGGTCTCAGGTTCCTGACACCTCCAAATTCCCTTCCAAACTTGCTCTTGAAGGTCACTCTGGGGGCCACCTTGGAAGCTGCAGGGGATTATACCCTCCTTCTACACCTTACCAGGCTGAAGCAGCAGGGTGTGAACTTGGACAAACACCACCACTACTTGCCCCTATGTACAACGTGAGTACTTCCTTTACATCTCCTGGAGGGGTGCTGTAGGTGGGCTGCATACTATTCAGAGAGAATCCCAGTGTTGGGGATGTGCCTCAGGTACACACCGTCAGTGTATTGGCATCCAACTCCTTGGCTGTACTCTCCAGATCAGCAACCAGAAGGCTGATCTGTGCTATTGCCTTGGAGAGCTCAAGGATTCTGGCCTCTTCTGCTGATGTGTCCTCCAGCTGCTGTTGAGGGATAATATCCAGTTGTCCCTTGTTTTGGTGCTGACTCACCAGCTCAGGCTCCAACTTGTGGTTTCCACAGTCTACCTGAAACTCCAGAAAACGGACTCCCTAAGACTCAATGTCAGATGGCTCCCTCCTGGCCCTCCACAGTTGAATACCTGAGTAAGAATGCTGATTCCTCAGTCCTCTTCCCCTGGTGGGACAGCCTCCCTGTGTCACAGGCATCACAGAGGCAGCTGTGTTTCTCATAAAGAAAGACTATCCAAAAGAAAGGAAACTTCCCACCTAGGGCTCTTGGGACAGGGCCCTTGGTTGGTGTAGTAATTTTCACTTGATGTCTCTTTTGATTGTCACCAGAGAGAGTAAGATTGATTTTCAGTTAATATAAGTCACATGAAAGTCAGAGGGCTTATCATGCCCCAGGTCACTCCACTAGCCAACCCTGAAGCCCAACCCAACACCCAGGTATTTAGCCTCAGCAACCTTCCATCCCCTTCAGGCTGCTCAGGGGACAGACATCCAAAACAGGAAGAGAGGTGCCTGAGGACTCTCCAACACAATCCCTCCCTCCTAGGATTTGGAGAAACCCACCTGCAGAGCCTGCAGCTTCTCCTCCTCCTGAGCCTTGAGCCGCTGAAGTTCTCCAATGTCCTTTCTGAGCTTCCTGAACCGGCGGGTGAGTCGTTCCTAAAGAGAGGGGCACAACTGCTCGTCAGACAAGTGGTAAGGGCGTACCCACTGGGGGAACCCCACACAGCAGGTATGGTCCTGCCCAGCACGAGGCTAATGTAGCGTTCTGCCTAAAAATAGTAGGTACCTTTGAAACAAGGAACTTGAGAGTTTATTTAATAGAAAAATCATGGGAGAAAAGTAATGAGTAATTTTTTTAGTCTAGATCCACACAAAATAACAGATAGTGATAGAACCATTTCCACTTGAGTTTAGGGTGCTCTTCTCTCCAAATATAAAAGTCATATGACAATTTTATATATGTATATAGTATATGTATACATATACATGTATATATACATATATATTCACTTTAAATTGATACATAAAATTGTACATATTTATGGGGTGCCATGCAATGTTTCAATAAATATTGTGTAATGTTCAAGTCTGGGTAAGCATACTATATACTCAAAGATTTATTTTTTGGTGATAATAACATTTAAAAATCCTTTGTTCTAGCTTTTTTTTTTTTTTTTTGAACCCACAGGCACTTAACCACTGAGCCATATCCCCCATCCTTTTTATATTTTATTTTGAGACAGGGTCTCTATAAGTTACTGAAGCTGGTATTGAACTTCAGTCCTTCTATTCAGCCTCCCAAGTTGCTGGGATTACAGGCATATGTCACTCCACTTGACTACTTCTAGCTTTTTTGGGAAACACTATACACTATCATCATCTACAGTCACCCTACAGTATAACAGAATTCCAGAACTTCTTTCTCCTATCTAACTATAACTTAGTACTCATGACCAACTTTTCCTCATAGTTAGTCTTCTGGTGCTTCTTAGCATTTTACAGTAACAAGTGAAACCAGGCTGGAGAGAATTGCCTTAAAGAGAAGAAGGAAAGCTCTGGTACCATTTCTTATTCCTACCACATCCTGTCCCCAGGATGGATAGCAAAGCCACTTATTAAGTACAAACTGCCTATATCCTAGGCAGGCATGTGCTCCCTCTTTCAATCTTAAATCAGAATCTAGATGGGTCACTGTATCCCTGAAACTATGGATATAATGAATGATTTGAGTTTTCTTTTTTTTTTTTTTTTTTTAATTTTTCAGTATTGGGGATTAAACCCAGGGGTATATGACTGCTGAGCTACATTCCCAGACCTTTTATTTTTTTATTTTGAGACAGTGTCTCTCTAAATTGCCCAGGCAGAACTCAAACTTGAGATCCTCCTGCCTCAACCTCCTGAGTTGCCAGGACTGCAGGCGTGTATCACCACACCCAGATATGATTTAAGTCTCTCCAAAAAAAAAAAAAATGCGTTTAGCCAGGAAGTAGTGGTGCACTCCTATAATCCCAGTAGCACAGAAGGCTGAGGCAGGAGGAGCACTAATTCAAAGTCAGCCTCAGCAAAAGCAAGGTGCTAAGCAACTCAGTGAGACCCTGTCTCTAAATACAAAATTGGGCTGGTGATATGACTCAGTGACCAAGTGTCTCTGAGTTTAATCCCCAGTATCCCCTTCCCAAATTGCTTGTAGGTTTTTTATAACCCACGAGAAAAGCAAAAGTAAACAAAACCGGTATAGATATCAATAGAGGTGAGTATTGAACTGGAGGAAGGGGGGATTGTCAACTGAAGACTCTGAAAACATTCTTCTCATAATCCCTTGTTCAATTAGTACAGAATGCATTTGCCCTACCAAATTTAAAAAAGAAAAATTATTTGCAACTATAGTAATAAAAACAGTACTGGTGCAAAAAGAAATTTAAAAAAATGAAAGAAAAGAGAGAGCTCAGGGACAGACCATATTCATACAGGAATTTTAAAAAGAAAGAACAGTGCATATATTAGCAGGAGGAGGAACAGAAGCTATAGAAGATGGTCCTGGGAAAACTGGCTTGTGATAACAAAGAAATAAAACCAAGTCCCTATCTAAAAAACTGCAGTATGAAAGGTGAAAGTGTAAAGTTAATAAAAAATAATATTCACATATAAAGTTGTGAACTGAGGGGTAGGGAAATAATGCCATAAACAAACACCCCAAAGCACAAACGATGGGGAAAATGTTTAATTTGATCACATCAAGATTAAACATTTCTGTTTAATAACAACACATGGACAAGATTAATAGAGAAATGACAGATTGGATTGAGGTTTGGTGGCACACACCTGTAATCCCAGCTACTCAGGAGGCTGAAACAGGAGGATTGTAAATTCAAGGCCAGCTTCAGCAACTTAGCAAGACCTGTCTCAAAAAGGCTAGGACTATATAGTTCAGTTATAAAGCACCCCTGGATCCAATCCCTAATACTGAGAAAATGAAATAAAATACAATATGATAAAAATAATTCAATACAATATAATACAATACAAAATGTCCTAACAATATTTACAAGTGCTCACATGGGGCCTATCATAATTGTTAACTTGACCTAGACTGGCCTACTATCTCTTTCTGCCTGCTTCAAGACTAAAAGACATCTACCAGCCTCCATGACTGGAAACACCAAATAACGTGAAGAGTGAAATGAAGTGGCACTGAGAACCTGGAAGATCTTCACCTATTCCCAGAAAATACATGAATACTCCTCCTCTGTATTAGCCTATCCCTCTCCCTTATTATTCCTATCCTATATCTGTAACCCCTCAGCCTTCTGGAGTTGAGTAGCTGATTCATGAGCTAAGCTCCTTCTTCACCATTCTTCGGCCACTGAACAAAGCCTTTCTTTCTCCCCAACACTGTCTCTCAGACATAGGTTTTTCTGTGGGATGAGTCTTGAACCCATAACCCAGGTAAGAGGTCAGCTAGAGCATTCTGGCAAACCTGTCACTGGGTACTTCCTGCAGGCATTTCCCAGCAGAGGCAAAATTTTAAAACTTAAGGCAATAACTGAGTGTCACTGTCACTCACTGGCCTTGCAGGGGAAGGTGACAGGCTGAGAAGGGCTGTGGAATTGCTTGTGTGAGCACAAATGTTCAGGTCTTAAAAATCACAAACAGCCTTTGCCCTTCAATCTGCTCACTTCTGCCCTCACAGTCAAATGTCTATGAGCAGTCAGTCTGTCCTCGCCATTGTCCATCCTGATGGCCCTACATTCCGTGGCCATCTGCCTTGGTTTTTCATCCTTCTCTTGAAGCTCCTCTCTCCAGGGTGACCTGTGATCTCCATGATGAAGTGAGAAGACTTCTCAGCTCTCTTTTTTTGTGGATGGCATTTCCCTCTCTTGTCCCACCCTGTCCTTCCCAGCCTTGTGCCTTCTCTGTTTCTGCATTTCAAAATCCTATAAAAAGAACCCTGATGGGAGGTTGGTTCCTTAACCCTTCCCATCTTAGATTATGTCCTTAACTTCAGATTATGATGAGTCATAATTCTGAAACCAAATCTTTTTTTCTAACAGTTAATCTCATATTTCCAATTCAGCTAAGTATTTCCTGTCCTGCTAGTAACTCAAAAAATCATTTGGAGAATTCAGACTAGTCACCCCTTCCTGGGCCTCTTCTACAACCCTTTCCCCTTGGCCTTCGTAATTCTGTCATTGTACCCACTGTTCTGCCTGCCCTTCTGTCACATTTTACTTACTTTTTTAAAAATATTTTTTAGTTATAGATAGATGCAATATCTTTATTTCATTTATTCATTTTTATGTGGTGCGAAGGATTGAACCCAGTGCCTCACATGTGCAAGGCAAGCACTCTGCCACTGAGCCATAACCCATCCTACATTTCACTTTTTATCTGTGCTTCTCTTCCCTTCAAACTGCTCCTCTTTGACAAGATAAGCCCAAACTCCACCCAGCCTCTAAGGCTCTTCTCTCTGTGATAGGACAAATTGTAACTTAGAAAAAATAATTAGATTCCTATACACTTTCACCAAAATATATCTTGGGTATTCTAAGTTATCCAAAATATACATTGAAAAATATTCATTNCTAAGCTCTTCTCTCTGTGCTGGACTCCTATTTACATTTCAGTCTCTCTCTCTCTCTCTCTCTCTCTCTCTCTCTCTCTCTCTCTCTCTCTCTCCTTCCTGCACACCCTCTGCACTGGCCAACAGGATTGCTTGGGGCTTTCTGAACACACCCGTGAAGCCCCACCTCATTATGGTTTATCTCTTATTTCCTCTTGCCAGAAATACTGTCTTTTTCTGATGGTCAGAACCCATTTTCCAAGTTCAGTTTTAAAAGTCAGAGTCTTATCTTCTGGCAGTTTAAAATTTAATGAAGGGTTTAAAGTCAACTTACTGGCACTGTGTAAATGAGAAAAGAAAGCAGAGATAACAGCAATAAAGATAAATGCATGAAATGATGGAAGATTGCAGGTTATATAGATGTATCATTTACAATACTCAAAATGGGCAAGGTGGAGTTCTCTGTTTCAAAAAGTATGTTTTCATTCATTTTTGCAGTAAAATAATATTCAATGAGAGTATGTCATATAAATTAGCCACTTGTTTGAGTTTAAAAAGCAAATTTCTACAAACATTTACTACCCCTCGGCAGCCAGCATCCTGCCAGGATAGTTTCCTGCTCAGAAGGTGATGAACTACCTGAGAAAAAGAAAGTCTGGAATAATTAGTAAAGAAATAAGAGCCAGAGCCAGAAAGTGGATTCAAAAAAGGGGAGCTCCGGAGAGGTCCTCCAGTCCCAGTTGGAGCTAGCACTGAATGACTAGAAAATGGCTCAGGTTCTTTATTTAAGAGAGAGTACATCAAAGGCAGGGATAAGGTTTCAGCTTGTGGAGTCTTGCTTCGCGATGGCTTGCAGTCAATAGGTTGATTGGCCTCTTGGCAAGCCACACCCATCTCTGAGAGGTTGTGTGGCTGCGTGGCTCCAGCAGGGTCACTCATCTCCGGTGCCATGCAGAACCTGTGACAGAGCTGAATAGAAAGTCACAAGTATCAGGCAATCTCAAACCAGAATCCTGGAGTTCCCAGATACCAGACTTTCTTATCCAATGGCTTCCATGCCAATTGGGTTCATGCACATTTCACTGGTGGCTTCTAGCAATTTACCTACCAAAAATACTCTTTAGTATTATCTTCTGGCAGTTTAAAATTTAATAAAGGACTTAAGGTCAACTTACTGGTACTGTGTAATGAGAAAAGAAAGCAGAGATAACAGCAAGAAAGATAAATGAATGAAATGATGAAGATTGGAGCTAGAGCTGAATGGCTAGAAAATGGCTCAGACATATTGGAATATAGTGAATAGTTTAATGCCTGTCTTTTCTTGAATGAATATTTTTTTAAGTTTGTGATCCTATAAGCTGTCAGATAAACTATGATTTCACAGTAAAAACGAGGGTGTTAAGCAGTGATGGAATATGAAAACCTAGCAACACTGAAATTTGTTCTCAAACAACTCAACTAATAACGTGTATAAAAGAAAATTCAGTTGACAGACAAAAAGCACCCATCCCCAATATATTAAATAACAACAAAAAACCCCACAACTAACTTTCAAAATGCATGCTTCTACAGAATAATATCATCCACATCATCATGCTCTAGAAAAGGTCAGGAAATAGACATAAAGGGTTTATGAGTAAAATATAGGAGCTCAGCAAAGACTCTCATTTGAATCTATAAGACCAAAAAAAAAAGCCAACATTATAAAATATAGATATAGCTAACTTCAATAGAATAAGGGCACCTCAAGTCAAAGACAATTTGATTTCCAATTCAGAACAGAGAAAAACACTTGGTGATACTTCCTGCTACTTGTCAAGAAAAGTAAATAAACTCTCAAAAGTCACGAGTCTTAAAGTAATCAAGAAATTTAATGCAATGACCATGAAAATCCCAGGGAGCACTCTAAAAAACAAAGAAACAGCCAGATATGGTGGCATACACCTATAGTCTCAACTACTTGGGAGGTGAGGCAAAAAGAATGCTTGAGTGCCAAGTTTAAGACCAGCCTGGACAGCATAATGAGAACCCCATCTCAAAGAAAACAAAAGCAAAAAACTTACAAAGGTGATATAAGAACATTCTTCTGAAAGGAGAGTCAACAAGATTATCAAGTCTCAAAAAATTTTTCAATGGCAAAGATACTTCTAGATTTAAAAGTAAACCATGAGACCAAACATATCAAAACTATGTAATAATAACATTAGTACAAAAATAATAATCAATGTAGAAGAGTGAAAATTTTCCATTACATTGTTATAAGAACTTACTTTATGTCAAATCAGAAATAACACATAAATGTGGAAAGGACTCACTATTATAGAAATGTTTGCAGATGACTGGATACAAGAATTTTAAAAATTAACATGGATTTATCCGTCACACTATACAGTATATTAAATAAGCTTAAAATTAATAAATCTTTAAAGATAAAAGAGCAGCATAATCATATTAGACAAATTTCTGAGTATTTAAGATAAGGAGATTTTATTTCTATGAAGAATAGAAGTGATTTTAAATATAAAATTTCTAATTTTTTTGCCCCCAAAATACAAGAAAAAAAGAAAAGAAAGAATAAAATAAAAAATGTAAGCTAAACATAACTAATACAGTTTATTTTTCAAAAGATTAAGTACTATGAGGTGATGATACAGAATTTATGTCCTGATTCTATGGGGAAATGTAGAAAGTGACTCTTCATAGATAAAATAATCTCACCACCTTCCCCCCTGCCCCCAGCATGTAGAAATCAAGTAAAACAACTGAAGTCAATGTTTCACACTTATTAAACCAACAAAATACATGAAAGTGCTAGACACCATCATTGGTCAGTCAGTAAGGAAACAGGTATACAAAGAAGACTTAGTGGCATTACAGACTTTTCAGCCTTTCTGGAATACAGCATAATTCTTTTTCAAAGGATATAATTTATGCCAGGCATGGTGGTACACACCTGTAGTCCCAGAGACTCTGGAGGCTGAGGCAGGAGGATGGCAAGTTTGAAGACAGCCTTAACAACTTAGTAAGAGCCTGTCTCAAAAATTAAAAATGGGCTGGGGATATAGCTCAGTGGTAAGCCGCCCCAGAGTTCAATCCCTAGTACTGACCAAACCAGACCAAACCTGTTCTGTAAACATTAACAGGTGCACACAGGGCCCACCATCATAACTTCTACCGAAATAGACTCAACTGTCTTGCTCTTCCTCTCTCTACTTTTCAGGAACCTCCTTATCCTTGGATAAATTGTATATCACCTTTTCCTCAGCTGTCTGTCCTCAAGCAGCCTCTTGGAACATCTTAGATCACTTGTTTCAAACTGCAGACGGGTGTTCCAGCCAGCCAGCCAACTCTGTGCAGGTTCTCTCATAGTTCACTTGCCTGAATTATATCACCCAAACTATCCTCTCTTTTCACACCTTTTGCATCCCCACCTCTGCCACACTGCTGATGTTCCTGCTTCTTATATTATTGAGGAAATAAAAACCAGAACACCCAAACTGTCTCTAAAACTTAAAAACTACTTATACTTAGAGACAGCTTCTTTTGTCCCCTACAGAAGAAGTGGAAGAAGTGCCCTTTCTCCCAGCCCAGGCGTCTCTTCTCTGCCACTATCTAAAGGGCCCCTGGGTCTCTTTCAATGCAATCTACATCATATCTTAAAAAGCTCTTCTCTCAGCACTGGGACACGATTTTCTGTTTTCCTCCTGTCCTTCCGTGACTCATCCTTGTCTCCTTTTCTGGGCCCTCCTCTCTCCTACATCCTAGTGATCACCTTTCCCATGACCTTCCCTGAAACTGATTTTCTCTCAAGATTCCCTTCTAAGGATATTACATCAATTCCCTCAGATGTAAATATCATATTCAAGCCAGGTGCAGTGGTACACACCTATAATCCCAGCAATTTGCAAGCCTGAGGTAAGTGGTTTGCAAGTTCAAAGCCAGCCTCGGCAACTTAGAAGACCCTCAGCAACTTAGTGAAACCCTGTCTCAAAACACAAAATAAAAGGAACTGGGGAGCTGGGCATGGTGGTGTATGCCTGTAATCCCAGTGGCTCAGGAGGCTGAGGCAGGAGGATTGTGAGTTCAAAGCCAGCCTCAGCAACTTAGCAAGGCACTTAGCACCTCAGCGAGACCCTGTCTCTAAATAAAATATTAAAAAGGGCTGGGGATGTGGCCCAGTTGTTGAGCGCACCCCTGGGTTCAAGCCTCAGTATCCAAAAAAAAAAAAAAAAAGAACCAGGATGTAACTCAGTGGTAGCATGCCCCTGGGTTAAAGTTCCAGTACATAACAAATAAGTAAATATCACCTTCATTCCTGCTCTAGATTCTGAGAATATAACCCCAGACTCTCTTTGGAGATAAAGAGTTGATATCCAATTACATATCTAAGATCGCTACTATGGTGTGTCTCAACTTGGACTCAACTTGTCCCAAATGAAACTCTTGATATTTCATTCAAACCTGTTCTCCCCATTCCTTATCTGTCACATCATCCCTTTGGTTTCTCAAACCAGAAACTCATGAGGTCATCTTTGATTCTTTGATTTTTTTCCTCACCCCAATTCTCACCTATCAATAAATCCTAACAATTCAAACTCTGATTATAAATTCTTTAAATATAATGAGACCTTCCAGACTTGGGTCTCTGCATATATTCCCTTTCCCTCAGCTTTGCACTGGTCCATTTTTCTTCCTCTAGGCCTTAACTTCAATGTCATCTCCCCTAAGAGACCCCGTCAGACCACACTAACATAGTCATGTGTTATTCTCCATCTCAGGGTCTTGTTTGTTTTCCTCCTAGATCACAAAATCATGTAGTTTGTTTCATTTCTTATTTGTCTGTTTTCCTAAGTGAAGGCTCATACCTCATCATACATAAATTCAGAAAGAACTCACTGTGTTTTCCTTAAGTGAATAAATATTGTTGGCATTTATTTGTTCTGCAATTCCTATTACTGTTTAAACATGAATTTGAAGACAATGATCATGAATCATCTGGTACTTCCTACAACAGCTAGCATGACATTCTATACAAAGTGCAAACCTGGGTAAATCATTTAGTAGATGAGTAGATTTCTCCCTCTCGTGCCTGTGGCTCATTAGCCAGTGGGAAGCTCCTCCCCACACTCCTGAGGACACCATACCTGGAAGGTGCAGAGCTCTTTGCCTCTTCAACTTTCTGAGCTATTTCTCTCTTTTCTATAGTCACTCCCAAGCTGGAATAACTTTTTTCTCATTTTATATCATTACAATAGTCTCCAAAAATCAAGAAGACTTTGAAAACTCAGTCTTCATCATTTCAATAGAAAGATACTCATGGTATACAAATACTACCTGGATTGGGGTGAGGCAAAGGTTGGTAAAAATAATTCTAGAGGAATTGACAAAATAAACATATGAATATCCACAAAAATTCTGAAAAATAAGAGAAATTGAAGATCTATCCGACATTTAAATATATTACAAGGTGGAAAGTGGGAGGGAAAGGTTTTGATTCCCATGATGGCCATCATGCAGTTTCAGTTATTTAAAGTTTATAACTTGCCTATAATCCCAGTGATTCCAGAGGCTGAGATGGGAGGATCTCGGGTTCCAGGCCAGCCTTAGCAATTTAGAGAGGCTTTACACAATTTTGCAAGACCTTGTCTCAATGAAAAATAAAATTGGTCTGAGGATGTGACTTGGTGGTTAAGCACCCCAGATTCAATCCCTAGTACCAACAATAAAAATATAGTTTGTATCTGCCTAGCAATAGTATACTTATTCTTAAAGAGATTAATGCACAGATTAGCAGAGGATAGAAATTAAATGGAGACCATTTAACTTTGCCAACCACATGAAGTAAATATACATTTATGGCATATTACAAAGTTGGCATTCAAATCAGTGGGAGAACTATATGGAATATTTATTGGTTCCTAAGCAAACAGGAGTTGAAGGGTGGACTTCCTGGATTGAAGAAGTATCTTGGGTTGAAGTATCTTGGGTAAGGATTGAAGGAGAGAATGGGAATGTGTCAACAACAGAGTACCCTGGAACAACAGGAACCTGTTTTAAGAACATGATGCCAACTATGAGCAAAACTTAGACAATCATTAAGAAGAGAGAATTGTTCAATTTTCATATTCCAGATGGTAACACAGGTTTCTCTAGTAAATTAGCACCTACACAAAAATGCCCGTTCTTCATCAACATTCTAAATCAGGTGACTTAAATATCTGGCAAGAAAATACCAACACAGGGCTGTTGGTAAAAATCAGCAGTGGAATGCTTGTTTAGCATGCCCAAGGCCCTGGGTTCCATCCCTAGCACTGAAAAATGAGAAAGAGAGAGAAAGGAGGAAGGAAGGAAGGGAGGCAGGGACCAATGCATGGGAAGAAGATGGAGCCTGGCAAGAAGTATTGAGACAGCAGAGAAAAGAGAGGAGCCGGACCACAAAGGGAGAAAATGGAAAAGGAAGCACAGTGTCTAACAAGGAAAGAACAAGACAAAATTGGTAGGAAATTTTATAACATGTATTCTTCAAATGTCATGATACCTGTAGGGGAAATCTAGCTCCACCAGTCAAGCAATGTTTTATGAATTTAAGAACATTTTCAGAATATAAACATATTGCTTGGTTTTAATTCACTCACCAAGCCCTCTAAGAAATCAGAGTTTTACCAAATACCTTGAACTCTTAGTGATTAAGACTCAAAAGAACAACAACAACAAAAAGATTTAGGAGAAAAATTTTTTTAATGTGCTCTAGATGTAAAACAATTATTTGCTGTAGAGAAATTATTAATGAAATGTCGTAGCACCTCTCAAGCTAGTTTTCTAGCTGAATAAGAGAGCGTAAGTAATTTTATGGTATAAAAGAACTCTGCTGCTTATTATTCTTTCCTTCATGGCCTAATTATAAAATAAATGATTTTAATATTCTTTTGTTTCTACAAATACCTGTCCTGAATTGAACATATAGTAGGACTTAAGCCATTTTTATTATCAGAAACTGGTACTAGCATATGTTTCTTTAATTTGAATTGGTATTACTTATGTTTGGTATGATATTAAAGTTGTCATTTTTGGTTTTCCAGAAAATGGCTTTAAAACCATAGTTTTATTTATCATAAAAATTTTCTATATCACTATTTATTTTGGATTATGTTGTAATGTTATACATATTTGTAATTTATAATGCATGCATAAACATTTAAAAGTAAAGAACAAATTTACAATATGTAAAATGGTTTTGCATACAAACAGGAATATAGAGAATAATAAAACAGAATAGGATCAAGAACATATGTAAGTAAATATACATTTATGGCATATTACAAAGTTGGCATTCAAATCAGTGGGAGAACTATATGCAATATTTAATAAATGGTGATAGGACAAATTGTAACTTAGAAAAAATAATTAGATTCCTATACACTTTCACCAAAATATATCTTGGGTATTCTAAGTTATCCAAAATATACATTGAAAAATATTCATTACAACATTGTATACAACCTCAAAACAAAATAATAACTTGAAAATAACACAATGTTTGTCTATTTATGTTACATTCAAAAAATGAATACCATACAATTGTTGAAAAGAATTCAGAAGATCTGGATGTACTGATGGGAAAAATGGGAAAATGTCCAAAATATTTTTTTGGATGATAAAGACAAGCTACAGGAAAAAAAATCGTGTGTATGTGTGTGTGTGTGTTTTCAAGAGTGCATTTGTACATACAGTTTTCTGGAAGTATACACAAAAATCTAACAATGATTACCTCTAGGACTGACAATGGGGGTAGGCAGGAAAAATGATTTTGAGTTTTGATGGTATACCTTTTGGTGTTGTCTGAATTTAATACCAAGAGGTTGAAATTTTTCTGATAAAACATTAAGTAAGATAAAAATAATCATGATGAGAAGGAGAAAGTGAAGAAAAGACAAAGGGGGAAGAAAAAGAGAGAATCATATATTAATATCCAAGTTTCAGTATACTTGCAGGATAATTGCTAGCATAGGTAAAACTTGATTTCACTTCTAGCCAAGTTTCTAGTACTATCAACTAGGGAGTATATAATCTTAGTACTGAACAGGCTTTACATTATCTGGTACAACTTCATTCTACAGATGAGCACACTAAGAGTGGCTCAGGCTTCCTGGAAATCTGCCATTACAGGGACAGTATCACCTTTAAGACAGCCTCACATTAAAGCTTGAAAGTCCAACATCAGCAGCAAAATATACACGGAAAAGCAAAGACAAAGATATAAAATAGAATGAAGCAGAGGGAACAAAGGTGTCAGTTATTGATCCTCTCTGTAAGGTGCCACACACAGAAGCAAATAGCTCAGGGAGCCATGGCAGGGGTGCTCAGCCTTACCTTGTAGTGACTGATGGCATTTTCAATGGTCGGCTCAGAATGAGACTGGTGTTCAGGGGACTCCAGGCATTCCACGCACAGTAGACATTTGCTCTTCTCACAGAACCTCTGAAACCTCTTCTGGTGCTTGTGGCAGATGTAGCCTTCCCCCAGTACCCTCTCAGAATAGGGCTTCCGGCAGAGGGGACAGCAGAGAGCCCCAGAGGCCAAGGCCTTCTCCATGTGCTGGGCCAGGCACACACGACAGAAGAGGTGTTTGCAGTCCGTGCTCACAGCCTCCTTCAGGTGTTCTTGGCAGATGGGGCAGACAGCCTCCTCCTGTCTGTCCTCTTGTAAGGAGACCATGGTCTCCAACCTGTCCCACCAGCCTCCCACTGGGTCTTCTGAAGAATCCTGCCACACTTGATAGCCCTAGATGAGAGGGCTCAGCTGGAAGGAGGCAGCCCTGGACAGACCCAAAGGACACAGCTCAGGCTCCAACTTCAGGCAGTTGCCCCCTTTCCATCAAAGGAGACAGTTCTGGCCACCTAAACCATGATTCTGAATGAGTTTCAGAAATACCTCATTAGCTTTGCTATGCATCCTGTGGTTTCCCTATATCTGCTACACTTGAAATCACTATTTCCATACAACTCTAAGAAGCAGGTGATTCAAAAACTCTTTTATTTCTCTCCCCCCCGCCCGCGTTTTCTCTTGAGAGCTTTCTGTGAATATTTATACAGTTCAAAATTAAATGACCAGGATGTCATTGTCATGGCCAGAAACAGAACCACCATAATTTATAAGTTGAAAGTCTTCTCTGATTTGCTGTTGGTTGCCAGGATTCGGCAGGAGTTCAAACTGTTCTCACCCACAGTAATGTACTGCCGTTGATACAGCCAACCATTTATAGCAGCATGTTGTCAGCAAGTCATTTTCCTAACTAGCATCTTTTCCACGGTTATAGATGCCACATAAAAGAGAAAGAGAAAGAAAACGGGACAGAAAGCAGAAGAGAGACTTGTGTAATGTTTGAAGCCATCTTTTTCTTTCTTTTCAAATTATCTCCAAAGATGACCCAAAGGAAGTCTCTGCCACACCACTTCCCTTAAATATGGTGTGTTCACTCTCATCTTGCCTAACTTCCTTCCCCGCAAAAGCTCTTTTATAATCCTACCTCAATTTCTCCTTTTTGATTTCAGGTCATTTTCTCAGGCTCCAGATCTGGGGAGAAGGCCGGCCGGGTGAATGGTTCCTTCTTAAATCAGGCCAATTATATATGCTCATGGGTCAGTAAAACTGGGGGAGAGGTGGAGCAACTCACCCAATCTTAGAAACACTGAATTACCAGGGAAATGAAAGTCCCCGTGACCTAGGGTAACTGGAAGAACAGGTGGACTTTAGTTGTTGCAGGGTGTGGCTTGTTTGCTCACGGGAAAGAGGAAAGTCTTGGTGCTTTTAATGCAAATATTACAGAAACTGACAGTCAACTCAGAATGGAGGCCACCAGAATCCCAGCTTATGGAACTGTAGGATCCAGGTGTCATGAGACCTTGACACTTACTGCTGGATGATGCTGGAACATCAGTTGCCCACCCCACTGTCCTCCAGTAACCTTCCAGTCAGGCTGATCTCAGCATTGACATTGGGAGAGACACCAGCTGGTGCCAGTAATAAGGATCGCCGCTTGAGGCTTTTAATGATCTAAGATTCTTATTTGAAAACCTCAATCCATAGCCCCCTCCTTCAATCCTACTTTGCCACCAATTGCTATGTGGAGTTGTGTGGTATTATAATAAGATAAGTATACTTTTGGTCTTCATCCCTGGTTCTGGAAGACAACTCCTCAAACCCTTGTAGTTTCCTGAGTGATAGAAGTGACTGGTGTATATTTTGCTATTCACAATAGGACCCTTTCAACCAAACCTGATTTTATGCCAAAGAGGTGGCTCTTAAAATATGGGGCCAGTTACTAGAAAAGCCAATTATGGTTAGAGAGTTGGAACTTATAGCTCTACCTCCTACCTCGAGAAAGAAGAGAGGGTCCTGGGAACTGAGTAATCACCAATGGCCAATAATTTGGTCAATTATACTTACATATTGGAATATTCATGAAAGTCTCAACAAAAGGGTTCAAAGAACTTCCAGGATGGTAAATGCATCACATGCTGGGAAAATGGTGCTCACCAAACTCAGTGGGGATACAACTCAGCGGGGACACAAGATCCTGTGCTCACTTCCCTTCTGGAGCTTACCCTATGTACCTCTTCATCTGGCTGTTCGTGACTTCTTTGCACCAAATCAGTAATAGCAATTAAAGTGTGTTTCTGAGTTCTGTGCACGATTATAGCAAATTGTTAAACTTAAGGATGGACTCATGGAGAATTCCAATTTGTAGCCAAGTCAGCCATAAGTGTGGGTAACCTGGGGACCCACTACTTATGATGTGCATCTGAAGCAAGAGGCAGTCTTCTGGGACAAGCTCTTAACCTGTGGTATCTGTATTAACCACCGATAGTGTCAGAATTAAGGACATTCAGTTATGTCAGAGAATTGTAAAATTAGTTGGTGTGAGAAAAATAAATCCACATATTTGGTGCCCAAATGTTTAAACAGATTTTCTTTTAGGTTGATACCAAAAAGTCACTTTCTCAAGTCATAGTTCCTTGGCTTTCTTCTCAAAGGAGATGACTCCCTAAAATTTCAAGGTCACAGGTGGGGTGGGTAGCTTCCTCACTCCACACCCCCACCTCCTGACCATTATTTCTCAGACTCAGAGTAAGAATATCTGTCTGAAAGATCTCTGGTTGTCTACTCTGGCTCTTCTTTGCTACCCTTCACACACCTGTCTCCTTTAATTCATTGAGGACTTGGGTACAAGGATCACAGGTTTTTCCTTACCCCATGTCTTTCCATTATCCTAAGTACAAGACTATGTAAATGGACATCCAACACTGAAGTCCCTCAGTTCCTTGACCTGCCCACGTCTAATGACCTTCCCTTTTGCCACCTACCCTGTGACCACTCTCTGCACTTCGTTGGAATTCAGATTTCAGCACTTGAAATCACAAATCTAGGCATCAACCTTGTCCTGCTGCTCTCTCTGTAAGCTACTCACTGCCACACCTGTTCTTTAACCTCTAGTCCTTGACCCTCCTGCATTGGACATTTCTGCACAATCTCATGGGATAATGTAGGAAACAAAATATAGAAAAATGAAATAACTGTCCAAGGTCACAGTGGGGTAAATCTAGACCTGAGATTCATATTTGGATATCCGTTATCCCAGACCCATGGCTTCCTTGCCACAAAGTATCATCTCTCTCCACACCTTTCCTTGCCCTTGATAAATGAGTGGGTGAATGGATAGATGGATAGAAAGACTGGATAAGTGGATATATGGCCACATAGATGAAGAAAAATAGCATTTTATGCCAATGTGGACTACTGATCATATAGTAACTTTTACTATAGTTATTTAGGTACTTGTTTTTCCTACAGGTTTATTGAGCAACTTAAAGGCAGGAACCCACTATTTAGTAATACTAGCTTGTGTATGTGTAAACAAATATATATGTGTAAAATACTAGCTTGTGTATGTGTGTGTGTATGTGTGTTTGTATGTGTGTGTGTGTGTGTGTGTATGTGTGTGGTGTTAGGGAATGAACAGCTTTATGCCTATGCTGTACCAACAGAGCTATACCCCCAGACCCCTGAGTAATATTAGCTTAAGAAAAAAATTGTAAGTAAGGCTGGAAATTTATGAAGTAAGGGTTTTTACACACAATTACCTGATAATAATTCACAGAAGACTCTGCCAGACCCCAAGCTTTCACAAAAAGTACTTCTACAAGGACATCTACCAAGCAATTGTTTATTTAACCTTGAACTGATGTTACTCAAGTTATTTGCCATTATGGCCAAGAAACAATGTTTCAAAATATCTGATGTAATCTTCATTTTTGAAAACTTCAAAAACTTCCCCTTGTCTCAACCTCCTTGAATACACCCATAGTTTGCTGGCATGCACAATCCCATTGCAGTGCTATTCCCAAATAAATATCAGTATTTGGGAGAAAATATGATTTTTAAAATTTAGATTGACAATCCTAAACTTGAATTTCAGTGATATTTTCTCAATTTACATCCAAACTTATGATTCTGAGACCTTAGTTCAAGTAGTCCCCTCCTTGTAATTCTCTTTTCCTTGGCTATTGGTTCCCTCTCACCTCACCCCTCTAATCATCCGTAAAAGGTAGACTACTCCAACCTTGTGCCATGAGGTGTAGCTAAATGAACTTCCAAGGCAGAGGCCCCGGGTTCATGCCACCACTCTGTCTTTTCCCACCTGAGCCTCAATGCCATTCAGATTCTTTTTTCCTTGTCTTGATCTCCTTGAGTTTAAATTCCTGCACATCCTTGGATGTCCCATCACCACTTCAAGTTCAATGTACCTTCTAAATTATTCCTACCTGGATTTTAACCTGCCACTCTGCCCAGAACAGGAATAGAGAGGGTGCTTCAGCTGAGTGCTTTTGGTAGCTGACTCTGGGTGCAAAGTAAGTGGCACTGTCTCTCAAGATGGAACATGACTTCTTCCTTTCACCTCTGGAAGGTAGACTGCTGCTGCCATGACTTGAGAGCACTAGGATATTTCTTTTAAAGATGGTGGCTTAAAATTGGCAGTGTAATTACTCAGAGCAAAATATAATAAACACTGGAAAGGATGTGGGGGAAAAGGAATAGTTTTATACTGTTGGTGAGATTGTAAATTAAATTAGTACAACCACCGTGGAAATCAATATGGAGGTTCCTCAAAAGACTAAGAATTACCAAATGACACAATATAATTAAAAGTCAGCACACTATAGTAACACATGCATACCCATGTGTATAGCTGCACAATTTATAATAGCCAAGTTATGGGACCAGCCCAGGTGTCCATCAACAGATGATGGGTAAAGAATGTGGAACATATACACAATGGAGTTTTACTCAACCATAAAGAAAAATTAAATTATTGCATTTGCAGGAAAATAGGTGGAACTTGAAAGCATTATCTTAAGCAAAATTAGTCAAACTCAGAAAGTCAAGAGTCTTATGTTTTCTCTCATATGTGGAAGCTGGAGAAGAAAAAATGATGGGGGAATCTCAGAGAGACCAGTAGAGTAGAAGAAGGGGACAAGGGGAGGGAGAAGAAGAAGATAAGGGAGGCACTGGAAATGAAATTGACCAAATTATATTGTTATATTTTGTGCATATTCAAATATGTAACAACAGATTCCACTATTATGTATAATTGTAATGCACAAAAAAATAAAAGAAAAAGAAAAATATCTGGCTGTGTAAAATTAGTCATAAAATATGCAGACGGGGCGGGGGTGGAAGTAGGAGAGAAAGAACATAAAATTGTATAAGAGGAAGAGGGAGCCAGGAGAAAGGCAGAACCTACAGGGCAGCAGAAGGCAAGGGGACTGGGGACAGTTTGCCAATGAGAAATGTCATGTGGGAGAAATGTCAAAGAATGGTGAAGAATGTAAATGCCTAATACAAAATCTTAAGTTATCTGCTCTGCAATTTTGTCCTTTGATGAAAGCCATCCTCTAACCTGGAACTCAGTACCACCTCTCCCTTAAATCTCCAGGAAACTGTCAGTTGATATAATATACACAACTACTTGAGTAAGAAACAACATAAGTGTGGTGGACCACACCTGTAATCCAGCGGCTTGGGAGGCTGAGGCAGGAGGATACAGAGTTCACAGCCAACTTCAGCAACAGAGAGGCCCTAAGCAACTCAGTAAGACTCTATCTCTAAATAAAATACAAAATAGGGCTGGGAGTGTGCTCAATGGTCGAGTGGCCCTGAGTTCAATCCCTGTTATCCAAAAAAAAAAAAAAATTAACATACGAGAAATTACAGATTTCAAATATTTTCACCAAGAAAAAAAAACAAGTAAACAAACCCCCAATTAACCTGAAATGTATTGAGGCAGTTCATCATCCACAGGTTGAGAAAGAATCTTACAAAACATCTGCTCCTAAGAACAGCCAGATGGACCAGTATGGACATTTTGCTTATAGAAGTTGTGGAGAGGGATGAATCTACCCTGAGTGGAATGTATACAAGTGGTTGACTTACTGTAGGCATAAAGTTAGACACACTTATTTCAACAAAATGATGAGGCTACACAATTAGACACTTCCTTATAATATGGGAATTTATGAGCTGCAAATTCCAAACTTACTGAGGCATTGAGAAAAATCAAAAGGCGTAAGCAAGTGCAGAGAGTGATGTTCGATAAGGCTATGAGAGTCAGCCTGAAGTAAGACTTCAGCAGAGGAAACTTCAAATACAATTCTGATTCAAGTAATTGGGTGTGCAGAGAAACAAGTACCATGAAGTTCATCACTTGCCCTGGCTATTTCCAAGGCCCCAGGATGGGCTGTGGCAATGTGTTCACATGGTCACACTATTTTGTAGATTTGCAAAAGTAATGTATATTTAACTGCAGTTAGCATTTCTTTTTCCATTCCAACTTTCCTCTGTCCTTGTATCAGTGGGCATTTGGGGATCCAGCAAAAGGGAGATTGAGTTAGGCTTACATGGTTTGAGTGTACTAAGACATGTGGCTTATAAATACCTCTGTGTTTCATCAGGTTATTGCTAAGTTTAGAAATGGCTTCCAGGAATACTTCTGCCACCTGCTGAGATTACTCACTTGACAGCAAAGACTAAAGTGCAAGGTCAGAGGAATTGTCACCATAAGAACGTGTCTTAAGACATGAAGCACCAGAAGTCTGTGGCAGCAGAGCCAATAAATCCTTCCAATACCAGAAAATTCTAAATGTAGGATTCAGTCTCATCAATGTCTAATCAAAATGGAAGCTCTCATCTTTAGGAGTATATTTACGATGCAACACATACAATTGTACATTTGTCATGAGATAAAATTGTTTTTTACATATTTCTACAAAAATCTAATTTTTTTTTTTTTGGCAGTGCTGGATCTTGAGCACACCAGGACAACACTGTGCCACTGAGCTATATCCCAGCCTTCTATATAAATTCAACAGAAGTTATTCTAACATCAAAAAAGTGAATTGTAGATGGGCGCAGTGGCCCACACCTGTTATCCCAGCAGTTTGGGAGGCTAAGACAGGAGGATTGCGAGTTCAAAGTCAGGCTCAGCAAAAGCGAAGCACTAAGCAACTTAGTGAGACCCTGTCTCTAAATAAAATACAAAATAGAATTGGGGATGGCTCAGTGGTTGGGTGCCCTTGAGTTCAATCCCCTACTCCCCCACCCCCACCAAAATAAAGTGAACTGTAAGAGCTGGGAACACTGGTGCTCGCCTGTAATTCCAGCAACTTGGGATGCTGAGGAAGGAGGATGGTGGGCTCAAAGCCAACCTCAGCAACTTAGTGAGGCCCTAGCAATTTAGTGAGACCCTGCCTCAAAATGAAAAATAAAAAGGGCTGGGGATAATTGGTAAAATTACCAGTATAAAAAAGAAAGAAAGAAAGAAAGAAAGAAAGAAAGAAAGAAAGAAAGAAAGAAAGAAAGAAAGAAAGAAAGAAAGAAAAGTAAATTGTAACAATTATTTTTCATTTCCAACCAAAACCAGTAATTTACTGGAGAGAAAAGATTAATTTTAAGTAGAATTGATGCCTAGATTTTTGTAATCTATTGATGAGAGGAACAAACTGTATAAACACATAGAAATTTTAATTTTTTTGTTGATTTGGCATAAAATATCTACACAGATATTTACCAGAAGGACTTTACCAGAAGGATTTAGCAATGAACAAGTCAATGACCATAAGCAATTTATAGAGTGAGTCACTACCAAAGGAAACTTGAAATGTCTTGAAAAAATCTTAGGATCATAAAAGAAACTCTTAGCATTGGCAGCCTTCCAAATGAGTGCATTAAAAATTGACATGCGATTATCAATGATTGTGAAATAAAAATCAACTTTTCTAAATTTTCAATAGTAACTTAAAATTTTTTAAAATTAACCACATTTAGAAGAGATACCAAATTATTCTGAACCAAGAAAACACATTTCAAACTGTTATCAAATTAAGAGTTAATCAAATAGTAGAAAACTAAAAATATAGGAAAATATAGCAGTTGTTCAGGCAACTATTAGAAATATTTATCAGGATTTTTTTTGGTTGCGGTATTTGTCGGTTTTTTAAATTGTATAATTTATTGACACTGCTTTTTGCATGCTAAGCTAATATTTACTTTGATTCCTAATTTAGTCTGATGTTGTATATTTTTTTTTCTTGAAGAGGTCCTACACTGCGAGCCTCAAGCTGCGCGAACCTGGATTGAACCCCGCCCTGAGTTTTCAAGCTGTAAGGTTGTGCTCCTGGAAGGCTTCCAGCCTTGGCGGTTTTCCATCAGGAAGTCCTTAAGAGAGTCTAAACGGAAAAAGACAGATATCTTGGCAGATGAGGTCTTGAAGGTGAGAAGCAGAGTTGCCGCCCATGGATCTATCTATGAGTCCCTACTGAAAGCTCTAACCGTCGCCAGAGGCTGCAGCTTCCAGAGCTCAAGCAATTTTTAGTTTCTGTCTTTGCAGCGGCTTCCGAATTCCAGAGGCAAGGGCTGCACAATGCAGTTTGCAGAAAACCTCCACCAACACGCATCTCCGGGCCCGCAGCTTCGTAGCATTCATAAGCGAATATGTGCTTTAGGATTAAAAAACAAAAGCAGAACAAAAATGAACCCCCTCAACTGGGGAAATATAATCAAGATTACTCCCAGATTGTTTATTTTTCAAATAGGCTTTTTAAAACACCTTCAGCCATTCGGGTGTGGGGACGCGCGCCCAGTTCGTTCCCGAGCGTGCTCACCAACAGCTTTGCCCCAGCCACCCTAATGTCCAGCAACTGTCACCAGAGCTGCCTCACTCCTTGTCCGGCCTTCAAAGGGAGAGACTTCCTGTGCCGCCTCTAGGCTCACAAAGCCTGTCGCGGCAGCATAGCCCGCAGCCAGGATGCTGGACTGTCCTCTCACCGCCAGTCGGTTCTCTCTGGTCTCCGCGCTCCTTCTGGCTTCTCTAACCCGGCGGACTTCGGGTTGCCAGCGCCTCACCTGGGTCTGCGCGCCTTGAATCGCTCACAGAGTAGTGATCCCCAACCTACAAATGAGGAAACCGAAGCCCAGAACCCTGGAAGGCAATCCCCAGTGGCCACTGAGAGTAGTCACCAAAAACAAGTACTGTAAGTGACTCTGGGAAGATTTACATTTGATTTCCTACAACAGAGGAACAGTCTCTGAAAACTAGCCTCCACAAATTCTTCTCTGCGGACCCAATTCTCCCCATACCGATCCATTTAGCAAAATCTCCGGGAACAGTTCACCCCAAACCAATGGAATGAAAAAGCTTTGTTTAAAAGTGAAGCCTGCCGAAGAGGAAATCTTCGTGGGGGGACTTACAGGTTTTTAATGCATCATTTAGCTTCTGTTTTCTGTTTGGCTCCTCTTTCTCCCTCTAGAGCTGGCTGCAGCTCCGATCTTCTTGTCACGTCCTATTCTGCAAACTGAGACCTATCAGGGGCCTTTATACCCAGGGCTGCTCCTCATGCTAGTGTTGTACTGAAGAGAAAATTATCAAAGCCACGGCTGTGCACCTGCCTTCTCCAGGCCCCACCTGAATATTTGTACCAACAGGCTGTTTCTGAGTCTGGTAAGGAGGGCCACTCTGACCTCAGCTCTCCTGGGATATTTGGTGTATAGGATGCAGGGTTCTCTTCCAGCCCAGACTGCAGGTGAGGGAAGCAATGTGTGTGTGTGTGTGTGTGTGTGTGTGTGTGCACAAGTCAATGTAGACTTTACTGCTAAAGAAAAAAGAAATCGGAAAAAAA
>NW_025999987.1:343968-366651 GCF_001458135.2 Marmota marmota marmota | reverse complement strand
AAAAAAGTCCCCCAATGAGCAGCTCCGTGGTCTGAAAGGGCAGGGAAATAGTCCAATGAGCATCACCGCAGAGGAGCCAATCAGCTAGATGTTGCTGGGGCCGAGGAGCCAATCAGCTAGATGTTGCTGGGGCCGCTGTGAGCCAATCATCAGCCGGCAGCTGGAAGTTTGCTGGCAGCTGGAAGTTTGCTGGGGCCCCTTTGGCTGTGGCTCTCAACAGGTAAGAAGATTCATTTTCACAGTCTTAAATGGAAAATTCATCTAGACTTGGCTCTGGGAGGATTACACAGCTATTCCTGAGGGCTCTCTCCCACTGTCTCCCTAGCCACCTGTGATGTGAGCTCATGGGAACCACTGGCCAATGTTGGACAGCTTTGTGCAATGGTGGTGCCAGATGTCATCCCCTGAATTTGAGGCAGCTTGGGCAGGGCAGCTTAGGTCCAGCAGCTCTCCTGTGCCAACTCGGGGCCAGGGCACATGTTGTCTACAGGAGACGGGAGCAATCAGTAGACTTAGCAGAAACTCAATGTCAGATGTGAGTTGACATTGTGCTAGGACCACGAGTCTAACTCAGATATCAGCTTTAAGGTGCTTTTAGGTCTCTGTGGAACTAATGAATGGGGTAAGGGCCATGGGAAGCCAAGAGGAGGCAGACTAATGGGGGAGCATCCTCATTTAAACAGACTTTCCAATTTTTACAACCCCCATAAATTATTCAATATTTTAAAAACATATTTTAGAAATCACTGGGTTAAAAAATGACATTTTACGTAAATTAAAATTGCTGAAAATTTGAATAAAAGTCATAACTAAAATAGTTTTATTTTATGGGGAGAACTCTAGACATTGACCCATTTACCTGACTCCTACATCAGGATTCTTGGATCAAAGGTACATTCATTATCTACAGAAAAGTCCCAAGTCAAGTTGTTGCCAAAAGCTCTGTCCTTGTCCCCGATGTTAATCCAATAACTGGACAAGGTTTTGAGAAAAAGGATAAAGAAGGTTTTTGTTTTGCTAGAAATGAGAAACACAAGGGACTCCTGCCCCAAAGGCTGTGATTCTGCCCATCAGCAGGAACGGGGTGATTATAGAGGTGATTCCAAGGCTGGAATTGGGCACAGTTCTGCAATACAAAAATATTACGTACTCTGATTTGTTATGACAATTTTCTTTGATTCATTGCACAATTATAACTATTAAGTGTTGAGAGGTTGAGAACAGGCTGTATTAGAATTCTCTGTAGAAACAGAACCAATAGAATAGAAAGATTTAAGGAATTGGCTCACCTGATGGCAAGGGCTAGCAAATTTTAATTCTGCAGGGCAGGCCTGTCTGCTGGAGAGCCAAGGAGGAACTGATGTTGCAACTCAAGTTCAAAGGCATCCTGGCCTTTGATCCTGCGATCAAACCCCCCACTTCCTTGGGGAACCTGCTTGCTTTTTTTTTTTTTTTTTTTGTGGCGGGGTTGCTAGGGATTGAACCCAGGATTTTGTGCATGCAAGGCAAGCACTCTACCAACTGAGCTATATTCCCCAGCTCCAGGAACCTCCATCTTTTTTCCTTAAGGCCTTCAACTGTGTGGATAAGGCCTACCAACATTACAGAGTGTCATCTACCAACATTACAGAGTGTCATCTACATAATAGTAACTGATTTAAATGCCAATTGCATCTAAAAAATACCTTTGCACAAACAAAACTGGTGTCAACAAATATCTGGGTATGGTGGCACAACCAAATTGACATGTAAAATTAATCACCAAAGCTAATTCAAGAATTCGACAACCTTAGGTACCTGAATAAAGAGAAGGCTAAGTTCCCCTGATCTTGCTCCATACTAAATTGGAGCTGGGGTTTTAGGAAGCCTGCATATTCTCCTGGCAAAAGAGAGGGGTGAGACCACTATGGCACTTTTCTGTTGCATTGCAGCCTTTAAAACTTTAATACAATGAATCAAAGAAAATTGTCATAACAAATATCTAGATATCTTTTAATGGTTTTCTCCAAGGAAGAAAAGGTATCTTGTATCTTGTTGGTTTTTCTAATCCCAAGACCAATTCTTTTGTTTAATAATTCAAGAAATTGAAAGTAATATCTTGTGTTCCTCACGACTAAAACACTCAGGGTCACTCCGGGTGAACTGGGCTGCACAAAATCACACAAGAGATACTTTTTTCTTTTGGTCCTGGACGGCTCCTCTGAACTTAAGGGTCTGCAGAAATAGAGAGCAAGAGAGCACATGCTGAACCCCTTTTTTGAGGAGAAGCCATTCAAATGAGGGAAGGGATCAGGTTTCAGGGGGTTGAGTCTAGCTTCCTGATGCCTGCTGTCAGCAGGTTGATTGACATCTAGGAAGGTCAAACCCAAAGACAGAGCAAGAGAAGGGAACACACAAAAGGCATTTCCATGGAACATTCTATCCCAAACCAGGGCAAAGGGGTAGTATTACAAAGGAATAAGTGAGTGTAGCTCCTAAAGACACTCCTTCTACTTCCTGGGCTGGGACAATGCCCAAGTCACCATGAAATGTAGAGCTTCTTGCTTCAGGATGGAAGGCGTGGGTCATTCAGAATGGCTCCCCACAATATCTAATATTCTATTACTTATAAATCGACTTTTGTTGCCCCATACATTTATTTATTTATTTAGGTATTGGGGATTGAACCCAAGGGATCTTAACACTGACCCAGATCCCCAGACCTTTTTATTTTTTATTTTAAGACAGGTTTGCGGGCTGGGGATATGGCTCAAGTGGTAGAGTGCTTGCCCGACATGCGTGCGGCCCAGGTTCGATCCTCAGCACCACATACAAACAAAGATGTTGTGTCCACTGAAAACTAAAAAATAAATATTAAAATTCTCTCTTAAAAAAAAAGTTAAAAAAAAAAAGACAGGTTTGATTAGGGCCTCACTAAATTTCTGAGACTGGCTTTGAATCTGTGATCCTCCTGCCTTAGTCTCTAGAGCCACTGAGATTACAGGAGTGCACCACCATACCCAACCACAGACATTCATTTTTATGGGTTTTTGTTTGTTTTGCTGCTTTCTGTTTGCAAGTGCAATATACAATTTCTGTAAAGGATTTCAAATTCTAGTCTTTTCAATTGACATCCTATAATTTGATGACCTCATCAATTCTACATACTGTTTGTTTTTTTCCTTTCAGTACTGGGGATTGGACACAGTGTCACTCTGCATTGCCAAGACTGGCCTCAAATTTTGATGCCCCTGCCTCAGTTCTCAAGTCCTTGTGATTACAAATCACCACACGTGACAATTATTAAAGTATTTTAAACATAACTGTTTTTATTACTTTCTAATTTTTACTTTTTTAAAAAATATTTTTTAGTTGCTAATGGACCTTTATTTAATTTATTTATATGTGGTGCTGAGAATCAAACCCAGTGTCTCACACACTCTAGGTGAGCACCTTACCCCTGAGCCACAACCCCAGCCCCATAATTTTTACTTTTTTTAAATATTCTTTTTTTAAAATTTTTAAATTTTTAAATAGACCTTTATTTTATTTATTTATACATGGTGTTGAGAATCAAACCCAGTGCCTCACACATGCCAGGCAAGTGCGCTACCACTGAGCCACAGCCCCAGTTCCCTAATTTTTACTTTTAATGAAATACAATCTAGCTCTCTGCTAAGAAAACTGGTTACAGGTGTCTGTGCTCAGATTGTCCCATGACCTCATTCCTACCCCTCATCCTGAAGTCTAAAAACCTTATTGAAATTCCTTTTACATTTGACTCTCTTATAATATGCTTTCTAGTCACCTAATGATTGCATTTTATATCATTTGCCTTAATGCTTTCCAGGAAGACAGTGACCAGCTATCATTTTCTCAGACTCCCACGGGCAATGTGTGAAGAATCCCATTTTCCCATATCTTTATCAGCTATGGACATTTTAAAATGCTTGCTCATATGATGAATACAAATTTTATCTCATATTTGCATTTTGTTATTTGTATTTTTCTAATAGGAAGACTGAACTTCATTTTTATTTTGAAACATTTTAGAATTCCTTTAAATTTCAAGTTCTATCCATTGTTCATTTTTTTATATTTTTCTTATTTTAACAAAATTGTTTTATTTTGAAAAGTGAAATGGAAAAGAATATTAAAAATAACCAGTACCCTTGTAACCAACAACCTAGAATTAACAAATGTAAGTATTTTATCATATTCAGCTCAAATTTTTTTAAATTAAATGTTACAAATAACTTCAAGATTTTTCTCTATCCATTTAGTCCTATTCTTCCATTTCTCTCCCTCTTTCTCCAGAAGCAAAAAACTTATCAAAACTTCAGTGTGTGTCCTTCCAGGCTATGTGTTTAAATCTCTAGCATGTATATATGGAACTGCAAATTATATACAGTGTTGATTTGTGTATTTTTCTTATTTTTTTAATTAGTTATACATGACAGTAGAATATATTTATGCACTTTGATGTATCATATATAGATGGGATATAATTTCTCATTTTTCTGAGTGTACACATTGGAGAATCACATTGGTCGTGCAGTCACATATATACATAAAGTAATAATGTCTGTTTTGTTCTACTATCCTTCCTATCCCCATGTCTCCTCCCCAGCTTCACTTCCCTCTAACTCTATTCTTCTCTAGTGCCCCCCCACCTTGTTATTGTGAATTAGCATCCACATATTAGAGAAAACATTCAGCCTTTGCTTTGGGGGATTGGCTTATTTTGCTTAGCAAGATATTTTCCAACTCCATCCATTTACTGGCAAATGCCATAATTTCATTCTTCTTTAAACCTGAGTAATATTCCATTGAATATATATATCACATTTTCTTTATCCATTTATCTATTGAAGGACACCTAGGTTGTTTCCATAGGTTAGCTATTGTGAATTGAGCTGCTATAAACATTGATGTGGCTGCATTACTGTAGTATGCTGATTTTAAGTCCTTTGGGTATAAACCGAGGAGTGGGTTAACTGGGTCAAATGGTGGTTCCATTTCAAGTTTTCTGAGGAATCCATGGTGGTTGCAACAACTTGCAGTCCCACCAGCAATGTATGAATGTGCCTTTTTCCCCACATCCTTGCCAACATTTACTGTTGTCTGTATTCTTGATGATTGCTATTCATACAAGAATAAGATGAAATCTTAGTGTAGTTTTGATTTGCATTTCTTTAATTGCTAGAGATGTTGAACACTATTTCATATATTTGTTAATTGATGGTGTTTCTTCTTCTGTGAAGTGTCTATTCAGTTCCTTATCCCATTTATTGATTGGGTTATTTGTTTTTTGTTTGTTTGTTTGTTTTTGGTGTTAAGTTTTTTGAGTTCTTTATATATCCTGGAGATTAATGCTTTATCGAAGGTGCATGCGGTAAAGATTTTCTCCCAATCTGTAGGCTCTCTCCTCCTATTATTGATTGTTTCCTTTGCTGGAAAAACCTTTTTAATTTGAATCCATCCCTTTTATTGATTCTTGGATTTTACTTCTTGCATTTTAGGAGTCTTGTTAAGGAACTCAGATCCTGGGCCGACACAGTGAAGATCTGAGCCTACTTTTTCTTCTATTAGGTGCAGGTCTATGTTCTAGTGCCTAAGTCTTTGATCCACTTTGAGTTGATTTTTGTGTAGGGTGAGAGATAGAGGTTTAATTTCATTTTGCTACATATAGATTTCCAGTTTTGCCAGTACCAGTTATTGAATAGGCTATCTTTTCTCCAGTAAATATTTTTAGCAGCTTTGTCTAATATGAGATAACTGTATTTATGTGATTTTGTCTCTGTGTCCTCTGTTCTGTACCATTGGTCTAGAAGTCTATTTTGGTGCCAATACCATGCCACTTTTGTTACTATAGCTCTGGAGTATAGTTTAAGTTCTGGTATTGTGATGCCTCCTGCTTCACTTTTCTTTCTAAGGATTGCTTTGGTTATTCTGGGTCTCTTGTTTTTTCCAAATGAATTTTATGATTGCCTTTTCTATTTCTATGAAGAATGTCATTGGGATTTTAATAGGAATTGCATTAAATCTGTATAATGCTTTTGGTAGTATGGCCATTGACAATATTAATTCTGCCTATCTAGAGCATGGGAGATCTTTTCATCTTCTGGGGTTTTCTTTAATTTATTTGTTTAGTGTTCTGTAGTTTTTATTGTAGAGGTCTTTCACCTCTTTTGTTAGATTGATTCCCAAGGAGTTGTTTTTTGGGGGGTTTTGTTTGTTTTGTTTTGAGTCTTTAAGCCATCTGGAATTATTTTTGTATGTGGTATGAGATATGGATCAAACAAGCCCCCACCAAACAGGGAAAGCCCTTAGACCTGGCATCATAAATTAAGTAGCTTATATATTCCCCACAGATTGTGATGCCACTCTATCTTAGACCAAGTTACTGTGTAAGAACTGCTGGGCTCCTGGATATATATTCAGTTCCATTGATCAGTTTGTCTATTTTTGTAGCAACACCACACTGTCCTAATTATAGGTTTATAATAGGCCATGCTAGCTGGTAAGACAATTCCTCTTTCCCTTGTTTTCTTTTTCACAATTGCCTTGATTCTTTTGGGACCTTGGCCTTTTTATATTAATTTTAGAATCTGCCAAGTTTTTCATACACACTTCAAAATAATCTTTATTAGATTCCAATTGGAATTACACAGAATTTATAAATTAATGGCTAATTATTATATTACTATATTTAAATTTACTGTCTGCTAACATTCATGTCAGTTTTTATCTTTTTCTTTTTCTTTTCTTTTTTGAAAGATTCATTCCTAGGTTCTTTAGGTTTGTCTGGAGTTTTTAATAATATAAAAGAATATGTTACCACTACAGTTTCCAATTTCTATTTGTATTATAGATCTTTATCCAGTAACTCTTTTATTAGTTCTTATAACCTGTCCTTTGATTTTATTGAGTTGTCTATAAGAGAAATATATCATACTTTTAAATAGTAACAAATATATCTTTCACTTTCCAATTCTTAAGCTCTTACTTACATAAGAGCTTACTTAATTTTCTCATTGTGTTAAGTAATACCACTAGTTAAGTAATACCACTAGAGTGATCATTACTATCTTGTTCCTGAACTTAATTTTAAGATGTTTACCAATAGCTGTTCTTTTAGTAGCAGGCGTTCAGTAGCAACCCCTTAGAGATAGTTTCAAATCTAAAGCTTAAAAACAGCCAGGCAAAGTAAAGAGCACCTATAATCCCTGCTACTGGAGAAGTGAGTACAATTCTGAGGCCAGCCCAAGCAACATAGGGAGACCCACCTCAAAAAAAAAGAAAAAAGAAAAAGAAAAGAAAAGAAAAAAGAAAGAAAGAGAGAGAGAGAGAGAGAGAGATTAAAAACATGTCTGTCTGATTCTTTGCCCATCTTTAATCTCTGTAGATAGTTCCCTGTTATGGACACTGTCAACATCCCACTTCCAACTTCCAGCTCCTGTAACTTTTCATGCAAGGGCTTCTTGTGGTCATCAGTCTGCTCTGCCTGTGCAGTACAGGCTGAAAGTGCCCAGAATTAACACTCCCTAGAAGCAGCACCCAACCAATGACTAGAGGGAGCCGGGGTTCCCATCCCCTAGCTCCCACTCTGCCCCTGAGCTACATCAGCTTCTTCCATCCTTATCTTCATCTCTAAGCTGGAGCTCTGATACAGGGGAGGCTGATGTAACATTGTAGGACAGAACAGGAGATATCTAGTCACAGAACTACCTCTGGCCCTCACTGACTTCTGAGAAGGTCATCATTAGTCTTAACAGGACCCCACTGAATCCATGCACCCACTGCTGTGTGACTTCTTGTCTGTTTTTTTTTTTTTTTTTGATAGCTATCTTGGCGGCAGCACTATATCACTTCTCTTCTAGGGCTAGTTTTTATAAACTCTATGCTTGGATGTCTTATCCCTCTGGAACTAACATGCAATAGCATCTCTTTCAAGTCCTCAACCCTAAGCCAGGCATGGCAGTGCAGACCTGTAAACCCAACAACTTGGGAGACTGAGGAAAGAGGATCACAAGCTTGAGGCCATGTCACAAAAAAATGAAAAGAGCTGGACATATAGCTCAGTGGAAAAGCACCTTTTGAGTTTGATCCCCAGTACTGAAAAAAGAAGACCTCATCCTTTGTAAATTGGAGGCAGTTTGGTTGCAAACTGCTGAATCTGCTAAGAGTTTTAAATATCCATTCCATTGAGTCCCGTGGATGAATAGCCCAAGAATAACAATAATAATTCTAGGAGAGTGAAAGCACTTTGGGACCACTACATAATATGTGTGTGTGTGTGTGTGGGGGGTGTTTTTGTTGTTTGTTGGTTGGCTGGTATTAGGGATTGAGCCCAGGGGTGTTCTACCACATTCCCAGCCCTTTTTATTTTTTGTTTCGAGAGTATCTCACCACATAGTGAAGCCTCAGACTTAAGATCCTCCTACCTCAGCCTCCTGGTTGCTTCATTACAGGCATGTGCCTCCACACTGGTTACAGTCTCCTCTTTTATGTCTGTTTCCCCTTCATGAAATTATCATGCCTGTTTAGTGATAATTGTCTGAAATCGCTGATGGTGTTCATATGTGCATTTTCCTTTTCTCTCTCTCTGCTGGCTTCTCCAAACTTGAAAAGATTTGCTTGTCACTTTTGAAGATTGCCATGTGTTTTTATTAATGCTGTGAGAAAGAAAGAACATTTAATATGGAGGTCCGTCATTTGTTATCTGGAGTAGCTCGAGCAACTTATGGTGTCTCTAAACCGGTAGTTCTCAGTGGGACAGCACTGTACTTCCTGGGGATTTGTTTAAAATGTAAATTCAGTTCTTCCCTGAACCTATTGAAACAGAAAGTCTGTGCTGGGTCTCAGCAAATCTGTGTTTTAACAAGTCCTATTGTTTAACAAACCCTAAGTTTTGATTTTGAAGCATACTTGGTTTCCTAGAGAATGGATACTGACAAGTTTTTTTTTTTTTTTTGCAATTGAGATTTAAATATGATAATATATGCAAAATAAATTGCTAAGTTAGGAAATGCCTACAGGGGCTGGGGAGACATGAGGTAAAAGGGTGGAGGAAAATAGCCACCTTGTAGAGAGACATTCAAATTATTACTACTTTTTAAATCATCATACAAAATAAAACCTGTCTAAAAGTTAAATTCTACAAGGGGTAAGAGGCAGGGAGGGAGGGGGAAAATGCTGGAGAGTGATACTGGCCAAGTTATGTTGTTATAGTGTGTGCATGTATGTATATGTAACAACAAATCCCAATAGGTACAACTATTATTCACCAATCTTAAAAATGTGGGGAAATAAATAAATAAGAATTTTTTTAAGTTAAATTCTGCCTCCAGAGGCCATTAGTTTAGGATGAATATAACCTATGAAATCTTAAACAAAATTTTCAGCTGCTTTAATTTGATCTTAAAACAAATGGAGAAGCCTATAGTATATTATTCCTGAAAGTCCTTGGTTTCCAACAATTGCTATAATTAGCATAACCACATAATTTATTATCCAAACTGGAAAACTGTGAGAATGAAAGGAAGTACTAGTAATCTTTACACCAGGTTGGGGTGTAGCTCAATGGTAGAGCACTTGCCTACCATACACAAGGTCCTCAGCTCAATCCCTAACACCTGGTGGGGGCTGGCGAGGGAGAAAAAAGAGTTGTGTACCAGGACAAAGGTGAAACCCAGCACTAATCCAGGCAAAGAAGAATGTATAATTGCTCTGGCTATATAATCATAAAATCATCCACCACCTCCGCTTGACTTAAGATTTAGACCAGATAAAAATGAACGGTCTTTCTCCGCTAGCACCCGCGCCGCTGCCCCTCCTCCTTCTCAGCCTTGGCATTCACGTTCATGGCCTTCTGCTACATGCTGGCACTGCTGCTCACCGCCGGGCTCATCTTCTTGGCCATCTGATTATAGCATTTAATGAGCTGAAGATTGATTACAAGAATCCTATAGACCAGTGTAATACCCTGAATCCTCTTGTACTTCCAAAGTACCTCATCCATGCTTTGGTCTGTGTCACGTTTCTTTGTGCAGCAGAGTGGCTTACACTGGGTCTTGGCATATCATATTTGGAGGTACATGAATAGACCAGTGATGAGTGGACTGGGACTCTAGGATCCTTCAAACATCATGAATGCAGATATTTTAGCATACTGTCAGAAAGAAGGATGGTGCAAGTTAGCTTTTCACTTTCTAGCATTTTTTTTTAAACTACCTGTATGGCATGACCTATGTTTTGGTGAGCTCTTAGAACAACACACAGAAGAATTGGTGCAGTTAAGTGCGTGCAACAGCCACCAAATGATGGCAAGATCCTGTTTCCAAGAGTAGCCTATGGAATCTGATCAGTTACTTTAAAAAAATGACTCCTTATTTTTTAAATGTTTCCACATTTTTTTGCTTGTGAGAAGACTGTTTTCTTTTCTTTCTTTCTTTTTTTTTTTAAGAGAGAGAATTTTTTAATATTTATTTTTTAGTTTTCAGCAGACACAACATCTTTGTTTGTATGTGGTGCTGAGGATCGAACCCGGGCCGCACACATGCCAGGAGAGCGCGCTACCACTTGAGCCACATCCCCAGCCCGAGAAGACTGTTTTCATATGTTATACTTGGACAAAGAATTTAAATGGAATTATGTATAAATTAATATAAAATGACTACCTTTGGTGTTGACAGGTTTGAACTCCTTAAAGAACAGCCATGATCCTCCAAATGAGTGCATTAATTACTGACTGTCCTTATTTCATGGGAAACTTTTGTTTATAGAAACTTGTAGGCCCCATTTTGGTTTTATTGAAATGCCATTTAATCATAAATTAGCTGTAGCTATCAGGTGCTTCTGATGAATTGAAAATATGTATCTGACTTGTGGGAAACTTTATAGGTTTCCTCATTTATCAGGTAGATGATTATATATGGATACATTTACAAAAATAAGAAGAGTGGGAATTTTTTCCTTCAACTTGAATATTATCCCTATATGTTGCATGAATGAAAGACTTCCCATGTTTCCATCAGAGTAATGTACTTGCTTTAATTCTTAAGCATAAGTGAATGTGATATAAAATATATATACTGGATTACTTGTGAAGGACGCATTTAACGCTATTTTAAATGTGTTTTTATTTGTAAGACACTACTTATTAAGAAATTGGTTATATTATGTTTACTGTTTTAATCTGGTGGTAAAGGTATTCTTAAGAATTTGCAAGTACTTTAGATTTTCAAAACTGAATGAGAGAGAAAATTGTATAACCATCCTGCTGTCCCCTTAGTGCAATACAATAAAACTCTGAAATTTTAAAAAAAATGAATGATGTCCTTCTTGATGGGAATAGGTGCCAGACGCTGGAGAGAAGAGGAGGTAAAGGTAGAAACCAGTACTCAGAGATGGGAAGGGAGGAAGCACTCTTTTTCCTTGAGACATATGGAAGGAGGAAAGATTAAGACACAAATGTATTGAGATAAAGGAGGGAACACAGGTGACACTGCTTGATATTTTCCTCATCAGAACAAAAGTCATAGGGCAGGGTAAGCCAGGGATCAGAGAAGCACCAACAAGGAAGAAGAAACATACATAGACCAAAATAAGATTGGGTAAAGAATGGGCACAGAGACATCAGAGTGTTGAAGAACTGCAGGAAAAAAAAAAAACAGTAGAGGACAGGTGGCTACTGGTACGATGGGAAAGTAAAAGATTCACCAGGGTCAAGAATAATATACAAAAAGTAAAAATGGCCCTGTAGAAAGAAAGTTTCTTGCTTCTCCCACTGGACTAAGAGTTCCCCCACAAGAGAAATACTTGTTTCTCTTTGTGACTAAAAATTCCCCAAGGTGGGTGATAATGTCTTCCATATTTTCACAGAATTCTTCAAACCCAAAATAGAGGATTATCTTATCCCCCTTCCTTCCTCCCTGCCTCCCTCCCTTCCTTACTTCCTTCTTTTCCATGTGCTCTCCCCAAGTTTGGGCTTGGCTTACAAGGAATGCTCAAAGCATTGCGGGCTTCACTCAGCCCCTCCTCAGGTCCCTTCACAGCTGATGGGAAGTACTTCCTGTGTGGACTTTGGTGCCCTAGTCCTTCTGGTCTCAATTAACTGCCTTTGAAACATATCCTTAATTAGTTCAAAGTTCAGGACAACTTATCTCATTTCAAAAGCAGCCTAGATACATTCACAATATCCATTTGTTCTTAAGAGGTAGCCAGGTAGGATAGTTCTGTTTTCCTCTCTTTATAATATTCCCGACATTTGAATTTTTACTCTTTTCTATCATTCATTTACTTTTCTCTCCCTCTTTGTTTCCTCCCTCCCCATCCTTTGAATTGATAGACTCTTCGACCTGCACCTCCTCTCTTTCCTTCTCCATTACTAGAGCCAGTGTCCACAGCAGACTTCCAGACTTCCAACACCTGAAGCAGCCTTCTCTTCACTCATGGCCAGCCAACAGTTTTCCAGCCAACTGCAGGAGGAAGTAATCTGCCCCATCTGCACAGACTTTCTGCAGGACCCTGTCACCATCGACTGTGGACACAATTTCTGCAACAGATGCATCACACGGATTGGGGAAGCATCAGGCAGTTTTTTCAAATGTCCCCTCTGCAACAGTTCTGTGAACAAAACATTCAGGCCCAACTGGCTGTTGGTAAATCTGGTGAAAAAAATCCAAGCTATGAGTGCTTCTGAGGAGCAACCAGAAAGGGATGAGCTGAAATGTCAGAGGCATGGAGAGAAGCTCTATTACTTCTGTGAGCACAGTGGGAATTTCCTCTGTGTGATGTGTTGTGAATCCAAGGACCACAGAACGCATAATGACAGTTTGATAGAAGAAGCTGCCCAGAAATATCAGGTAGGCATCTGGGGGCCCTTCTCTGCTCCCCACATCAGAAGAGGACTTTAGTGGGGATCTGTAAACTGTTACCTCTTCCAGGTGGTTTGTACCACCCTTTGCTCTTAAGTGGGCAATTCAGTCAGCCATGGTGGGGGAGGGATGCTGCCCAATGCAATGCACCATGAAGACTGGACAGGACTTGAATTCTAGCTCAGAAGGTTTGGGCTCAAGTTCTGACTCCTGTGTATCCTTATAACCTTCAAGGAAACTCTTTACCTCTCCCAACCTCAGGTACCTCAAGTTTCAAATGATCCAAACAAAACCTATGTCTTAAAATTGTTGATAGGGCAAATCAGGGCAAGTTTGTGGGAGTTCTTTGATGATGCCAAAACACCCTGCAAATATTAATTCTAATTAGTCATAAATAACATTTGTCTCTCTTAGGTCAGTCACTAAGGCTCCATCTTTTCCCATTATCCCACTCCTCCCCCCAGCTTGAGAAAGAAAGTGGGGGGGTGCTATTAATAATTATATTAGGACTCCCTGGAGAGTCAATCATACCTGCTCCTCTGAGAGACTCAGAGGGATTTAATGAGAAGAGAACTCAGGCACAACCTACAAAAAGGACCCCCTCCCCACAGGTGAAGATTCAATCTCAGGTTGAGATCTTGCAGCAAACAGAGAAGGAGATAGTACAAAAGAAGGAGCAAGGCGAATGGAAGATCAATGATTTTATGGTAAGGAAAAACTCCATCCCATGGTCCCTGGAAACAGAAACATTTCTGTGGAAGATCCTAAACTCTTTATTGTTCTCACCCTCCAAAAAAAGGTTCTGTGACAAAAACTGGGGCAGAAAGAGACAGTGTATAGGAGAAGCAGCCCTGGGTGGGGACAGAGAATGTGACCTGCGGGCTAGGTGTGTTCACGCCCTCTCCTCTAAGGACTTGACATGCCAGGGTGCAGCAGCTGGGTGACCCACCTTGCTTTCACAGAGCAGGTAGGCAGCTTGCCTCTGACACTGGCACCACAGTTGGTAAAAGGAAAACCTGCACTGGTCTTAAAATCAGAAATATTGGCTTTTAACTAAGCTCTGCCTAAGGAGGCCATGACTAACAAGAGACTGATTCTCAAGTTCGAAATGAGAGACTGTGGTATCACCCAACACTTTTAGGTGTCTTGTTTTGTTGGCATGTCCAAGGAAAAAATATGTGACAGCAGATTATAACCTGACAGCCTTCTGAAAATGTGAGTTTTAGACACTGAAGTCCTTAAAGGTGAAAATGATGAAACATAACTTAGCCTAAAACAAAGAACATAGGAAGTGCTTTTAAAGTTCATTCTTCTCACCTCTCCTTTCCTACAAGTCTGTCACAGTACACGGTTCTGCTCTGGCACTCAGTATAAACTTAATACACTTAAAATTGAATACAGTGGCCTGGGCAGATATTGGAGGCTACCCTCTCATCTCTGTGTCCCTTTCTCTTGCCACCAGAATCATGTAAATTTTGAGAGGATAAAGATCCTTGGGGAATTCAGGCACCTGCAGCAGGTCCTTGAGGAGGAGAAGAATTTCCTCCTGTCCCGGCTCCATTGGCTGGAGCAGGAGGGGACAGAGCACAGGAAACTCTTCATGGCTTCAATGGAGTTGCAGCTGACCACCCTCAAGAAGCTCATTGATTCCTTGAAGGTCAAGCAGCAAATGCTTCCTAGTCAGCTGCTGGAGGTGAGAGTCCTTTGGGGGCAGAACTGTGGACAGGTAGCAGTCTATCCCTGGTCTCAAGTCAGAGCATGGACCACCTGACAGAATACGCGAGATTGCCCCAATCATCTTTTTTTTTTCTTTTTTGGTAAATTATAGTTGTACATAATGGTGGGATTCATTGTACATATTCATGCATGCACACAATATAACAATATAATTTGGCCAATATTATTCTCCAGTATTTCTCTTTCCTTCCCCTCTTCCCTTCTTCTGATCTCTTTTCTCAATTCTACTGATCTCCCTTCAGTTTTCATGAGATCCTCCCCATACAACATTTCTTTTCCTTTTCCCTCTCTTGCTTGCACATGTGAAAGAAAACATATGAACCTTGACTTTCCAAGTTTGGCTTATTTTGCTTAACATGATGTTCTCAAGTTCCATCTATTTCCTTCAAATGAAACAATTTCATTTTTATGGTTGAATAATACTCCATCGTGCATATATATATACCATATTTTCTTCATCCATTCATTCATTGATGAGCACCTACTCTGTTTTCATAGTTAGGTGAACATGATTATACTGCTATAAATATGACGATGCATATATGATTATAATATGAAGTCTTTTATGCTTTAGGATAGACATCAAGCAGTGAGATAGCTGGGTAATGTTGTCGTTCTATTCCTAGTCTTTTGAGGAACCTCCATACTGATTTCTATACTGGTTGTATTTATTTACAGTCTTACCAATAATGCAAAAGTGTTCCTTTTTCTCCACATACTTGCCATAATTTATTATTGTTTATATTCTTGATGGCTGACATTCTAAGTTGGGTAAGATAAAATCTCAGTGTAGTTTTTATTTGCATTTACCCCAATCTTATTACCTCTAGCACAGACATGTAAGCCACATACATAATTTAGCAGTAAAATGTGGGTCACATGTGTAATTTAAAATATAATGTGAACTATATAATGTGATTTTAAAATGCACTGCAAAACATGTATCTAACTTAAATTTTTCTAGTAACCACATTAAAAAGGTAAAAAAGAAACTGATGAAATAAATTTTAAGAAAATATTTAGTTAACTCAATGTCTAAAAGTTATTTCGTCCTGTTCTCCATATATTTTTTTTTAATTTTTGTAGTTTAGATGGACAGAATGCCTTTATTTTATTTGTTTACTTTTATGTGGTGCTGAGGATTGAACCCAGTGCCTCATGCATGCTAGGCAAGCACTCTGCCACTGAGCTATAGCACCAGCCCCTTTCTCCATATTTTTGAGGTATTACATTCTGGGAATTTTTTTTTGGGGGGGGGGTACTGAGTTTTTGACTTCTAATATATATTTTGCACTTTTGGTACATCTCAGTTCAGAGGCTAAATTGTCAGTTGTTGAAATAAAATGTAATCCTACCAAATCAATAAAGTTGTGTTCCATGGAAAGAGAATTTTACTCCTGCTTCAGTTTTTAATTTAAATTTTAATTAGTGAAAATTAAATTGAGTTAAAAATGTGGTTTATTGTCACACTAGCCTTGTTTCAAGTGTTAATAGCCATAAGTGGCTGTGCAGTGGCTACCATATTGGACAGCGTAGGTCTAGGTGATGCACAAAATTAGATGAGATGATCACACCTGAATTCATCTCCTTTGCCTATAAGTTTTTCTTTCTTTCTTTCAAGAAATCTCTCTCTCTCTCTCTCTCTAATTCTCTCTTCCCCATCCCCCACCCCACCCCCAACCCACACACAGAGAAAGGAAAAGATTATGTAAAGCCATTCCAGCCTCTCTCCTGTCCTTGGTTTAGTATCAGAGACAAAAATTCATTCTCAGAATCTCAGTGTTTCTTCTCCTCATCTTCACTCAGATTTTCACTTCACTTTTCTTGTCTACTTGTATATGAGGTGCTTCTTGGAGTAGCCCTCCAGGGGCAGATGGGAATAGTGAGGGAATTGGAAGGTTTCTCACTCCATCTCTAGCAGGGTGGGAAGCTTCACTTTGGCCCTGTGGTCAGCTACACACTAAAGCTGTGCTCTCTTTCTCTTCTAGGACATCAGAGTTATCCTGCACAGGTACGATGGGCCAACCCGCATGCATCATGCATACAGTACTCAACATATATTCAAACACACTCAACATTTTTCCCTCCCAAATATCTCCACTCTTAATTTTGCAGTCAACTATTTAGGTTGAAGATGGGGAATGCCTGAGCCTTAGCATAGGGTTGGTTGATTTAAAAAAAAAAAAAAAGAAAAGAAAGAAAGAAAAAGAAACTTTTTGTCAACTTCCTAGTTCTTCAGCACAGATTCTCCTATTTTCTGGCACCTTCTGTATGTCCCCTTGCTCAACTAGGTGGCTCCTGGGTCCCCTACTAGATTTCCCTGCCCCTGTTCTGGTCTCTCCTCTGTCTCCAACTCCCACCTTCGTTTTCATATTTCCTCAAGCCCCACCTCTCTCCAGCCCTGTAGCTCTAGCCCTGGCCCCTGACTCCTAGCTCACTAACCCCTGACTCACACCAGCCAGGCCTCTATCTCCTCTTATGCATGTCACTAGGTCCTCCCTCCCCCACATCCCATCCCCTGATCTCACCATCACCTTCCACGACTTCATAGGAGTGAAGAATTTCAATTTCTCAATCCAACCCTGATTCCTCCACACCTGGAGAAAAAACTCAGTGAAGCAAAATCAAGACATGACTCCATCATAGAGAACATGAAGAAATTCGAAGGTATGGAACTGGCTGTCACCTCCTTCAGTCACCTGCCTCTGGGGATTCTCTCCCCATCACCCTGTCCCCCCCCAGAAGCTGAACTGTAACTCGTACATGCCAATAATAATTAGTGGGCCCTTCAAATGCTAGGATCTCTGTTGGGCAGTTTCCAAGTATTGCTATGCTTCCTTTCAGGCAATTCTAACTCTATCTTCATAGAATGTTATTTATTTGCCTCCCTGACTCATGACAGCCACTAGAAGGGGCTTTGACTTAAACCATAAGTGATTATTTCTGGGGGACCAGAGAGGAGACAGGATACTACTTTCCCAAGACTTCAAGCAGGGACTGTGAGATCTACAACCAGTGGTTCTTCCTGAGTACAGAAGTGAATCTCAATTAAATTGAGATTGTGGCTCAGTGGAAGAGCACTTGCCTAGCATGTGTGAGGCACTGGGTTCGATCCTCAGCACCACATAAAAATACATAAATAAAGGTCCATTGACAACTAAAAATATAAAAAAAAAAAAAAAAGTCAATGACATTTTGGGAAAATCCTTTTTCCTCCCTCCTGAGGAAACAGAAATCATCCAGAACACCAAGTGAACAACTTGGGCTTTAGATAGTTAGTCAGATATTCTTCAAAACCTTGTCTAGGGCTAGAATTGTGGCTCAGTAGTAGAGTGCTTTCCTCACGTGCGTAGGGCTCTGGGTTTGATCCTCAGCACCACATAAATAAATAATATAAAAGTATTATGTCCATCTACAACTAAAATTTTTTTAATTTTTTTTTTTAAAACTTGCCTGGGCAGGGCATGGTGGTACATGTCTTTAATTTCAGAACTCAGGGGACTGAGGCAGGAAGATCATAAGCCCAAGGCCAGCCTCAACAACCTAGTGAGGCCCTAAGCAACTTATCAGGACTCTGTCTCAAAATAAAAAAATAAAAAGGGTTGGGGATGTGGCTCACTGGTTAAGAGTCCCTGGTTCAATCCCTGGTACGAAAGAGAGAGAGAGAGAGAGAGAGAGAGAGAGAGAGAATGAATGGGGAAAGGCGGGAGAAAGGAAGGAAAGAAGAAAGGAAAAAATCTTATCTGGGTTTGCAACAGGGAAGCAGGTTTGGCGTCAGTAAAGACTCCCTTCCTTGCAAAACTGTGTTGTCTAAGCTGGGAGTAAAGATAGTTTTAATAGAGTCCTCTACTTAGAACTATCACAAAAGTCCACATTCCATCCACATTTACTTCAGGATGTGTTGTCAGCTCTGAAATGTAGCTTGTCCGAATGCGCTACAGGTTTAGAATGCATACCAATTTCTGAAGACTTGGTATGAAAATAAAATGTAAGCTGGTGCAATGGCACATGCCTGTAATCCTAGCTTCCTAGGAAATGGAGACAGGAAGATCCAAGTTTGAGGTCAGCCTCAGCAACTAAGCAAGACTCTGTCTCAAAAAAAAAAAAAAAAGAATGTAGAATATGTGCGTGTGTGTGTTTGTGTGTGTGTGTGTGTGTGTGTGTGTGTGTGTGTGTGTGTATATATATATATAAAATTTATGGTGCTGGGGATTGAACCCAAGGTCTTGTACATGCTTGGCAGGCACTCAACCAACTGAGATATATCCCTAGCTCTACAATAGTTTTTTAATTGAGACAGGGTCTCACTTTGTTGCCCAGGCTGGTTTCAAATTTGTGAACTCAAGTGATCCACCTACCTTGGCTTCCTGAATAGCTGGGACTACAGATACTCAGCTAGCAATACATTTTTATTCTATATGTTAAAATGACAACATTTTGAAAATACTGAGTTAAATAAAACATACTTTAAAATTAATTTCACCAGTTTAATTTACTTTTTTAATATGACTACTAGAAAATTTAAAGTTAAGTGGTTCATATTTGTGGCTTCTACTGTGTTTCTACTGAATAGTGCTGGGCTAAAGAACCACTGCAGGGAAGCACAAAGGACACTTCTATATTTTAGTATCTTCTTGGTTCACTAAGAATTTGAGAGACAAGCTGGGTGTGGTTACATATGCCGATAATCCTAGCAACTGGGGAGGGTGAGGCAGGAGGATCAAAGGCCAACCCCAGCAATTTAGGGAAAACCTGTCTCAAAATAAAAATAAATAAACAAAAGGTCTGAGGATGTAACTCAGCCCCTAGCTTCAATTTTCAGTCCAAAAATAAAATTTAAAATTTGAAAACCAGAATATGAGAGAGAAATCCATCTCCCCACTTGTCCCAAGCATCTCAAATTTCAAGTCAGTGCCAAGCTGTATAGTCCTGCTTCCTGTTTCATCTCCCTCAACTCCATTTCTTTGCATTTTCTACCCCTAGATAACCTCCAGGCTAATGGGAAGAAAGATAAAAACAGATTCCTCAAAGGCATGAATGAAAAAGACAAGCAGAACTGTAAGTGATGGCTGCTTCCTGTCATTTGGGGCAAGTGAGAAATGTAAGGGGAAGAACTCTCTCTTTGGATTCAAAAAGGCTTCCTGGGTGAATGCTAGTGAACCAATTGAGAAGAACAGACTCATATGTTTTATTTATTTAAACTTATGTAATTCACAGCATAGTGACAATCCTAAATTTTAGAAGTATTCAAAAGTAATAGATTTCTATTACTTTTGAATACTTCTAAAATTTAGGATTCTTCATTGCGTAGAGGCAGAGAAAAAAAAGTGAGACAAGGAAGCAAAGGAGGCGACTCTTTGTAGTATTAGCTGACCTGCTGGGCCTAGGTTTCTGGGCAAACTACTATGGATGTGATGTTAGAATAATTCAGAGATGGAGAAACATTGTCATAACAGCTTGTACTGAAATCAGTAGAAATGGTTCTGCCACCTGATGGTAACACTAGAATTATCATTTCTTAAAGACCCACTATGTTCTGAGCATCCCATTTCCAAGATTGCAAACCCTACAACTATCCCCCAAGGTACATGTTTATTACCTGCAATTTACAATGAAGCTCCCTGGAACTCCAGAGAAGAGAGCTAGGCTTCTTGGGCCATGTGATTTTAAGTGAAATAGAATAAGAATTCATGGACTGGGGTCAGAGGTAGAGCACTTGCCTAGCAAGTGTGAGGCCTGGGTTCGTTCCTCAGCACTACATAAAAGTAAATAAAATAAAGGTATTGTGTCCAACTACAACTAAAATATATATATATATATACATATACATATATATATATATATAAAGAATTCACTTCTCCAAAGCCAGAAATGACACTGTTCATTCCAAAGTCAGCAAGATTTAGAGATTATATTCTACCAGCATTCCACAAGAGGAGATACTGACCTTTGAAGAAGGTAAGTGTTTGCTGTATTCCCTGACTTGTACCCTGTTGAGTGTTCAACATCCCAGGTTCTAGCATTATGGACCAGTAGGGAGGCCTCCTTCTGTCTGTCATCCCCTTGGGTCGGGGATGGTGTTCACTGAGAACCACTGACTGTTGTTGTGGTACTGAGAATTGAAGCATGGGGTGCTCAACCACTGAGCTACGTCCCCAACCCTGTTTATCTTTTGTTTTGAGATGGGGTCTCACTGAGTTGCCAGTCCTCAAACTTACAATTCTCCTGCCTCACCTTCCTTGGTTGCTGGGACTACTACAGATTTGCACCACTACCCCTAGCTATTTGTATTTGTTTTTAATATGCAGTTTCTGGTTATTAAAACTAAATTTGGGTCTGGGTACATAGCTCAGTGGTAGAGTGCTTGGCTGGCATGGCATGTGAAAAACCCTGGATTCCATTCCTAGTGCCTCAAAAAAACTTTTTTGTTTTCTCTCCCTAATTCCTAGGGTGTCTATTAGAGAAAAATAATCCAGAGTCATCTTTTCCAACTAGGAGTCTACTCCAAACACTGGGATTTTCCTGTGGGGTAGTGAGAGGTCCTCCAAGTCTACTGGAGGAAATGCTCTTTCCACCCACCGTCGGGAATACACTGAATTGACCCAGAATACACTGAAATTTCCTAACATGCAGGCCACCCTCTCCTGTCAGAACTAGGTGGAATGAATCAATGCTCTCAGTATCTACCTGAGATTGAGATTACAAATCAGCAGAAACTCCCCACTACTCAAATAGGAGAATAAGAAAACAACAGAAAAAGGGGTTTAGAGACACCTTAAAAAGAGATTGGGGGATGGGGTGCTGTGGAATCTATAGTTCTTGAGTATACCAGGTGCCACATATTGCATGGGCAGATATGGGTGGAAGACAGGCATCTCATGAGTCTTCTCTACTTTCCAAATTACAGGAAATACTGGGCCCCCGGATCCGTTTGCCCCTAACCTGTTTCTTGAATTTAGCCTAGGTCCCGCCTGCTGTAGGTAGAACTCAGCCGCACAATTGGCAATGGAGATTCATTGCTGACGCTTACTGACATCTTTTCTACTTTCCTTCTCCTTCTTCCTCAAAGGGGACGAAACAATTAAGCCGGGGCCATGGAATTCCTACCCCGCAACTCCAACCCACGCCTTATTTGGGGCTCCCTTTGCTGGGGAAGCCGCCCCTTCAGCATCACTTCTGGCCGGAAGCAGGGAGACTTATGTTGAAGTTCCTGGAAACGGAGCGGGGAGCTTTGGCGCTGAGATTACTGAACGGTTCAAAGTGGTGCTGAGTGAGTGGCTGAAGGCGATCATGGTCCCTGGTTGAGCAGAGTCGCGTCGAGGGAGTGGAAAGTCGGGAAGAGGCCTGGGCTACTGACAGGGAAGATGCGGGTGGTGGTGAAGGCTGGAGAAGGATGAACGCGTTCTTTAATGAAACGAAAGGAAAAGACAACCTTGGACCCTTGGAGCTCTAGCCTCATTCTTGGCTTCTCCTATCACTTTGGCTATGGTGCCCCCTAGAGGATAAACGTAGTCCCTACCACTGTCTCCCTCTGACTCCCTCCCTGACTACCCCGCCGCTCCTCTTTTTAAAAACTATTTGAGTGGCAGTAGTTCAGGCACAAGGCCAAAGATGAGTAAGGCCTGCTTGGGTCAAGATCCTAACCCTCCCCATGAGCCTGACCGCTGTCGCTCTTACCTGGCATTCCCACATCCTCCATCTCACCCAAATGCCCACATGTAGCAATGGAAAATTAATATTGCAGCAAAGACTGAGATTACAAATCAGCAGAAAGTCCCCACAATCAAACCGTTGTGGAGGGTGGATGGGGAGCCTTCTAGCCTTGGTAAACTGTGCCTGAATGTCTGAATCCTCAATGTGGGACTGAGGTCAGGAGATTCTGAATATTCCTTCTGTGTTCCAATCTTCCTCTTCATTCTTGTGTTTGAGGGACTTCACTTTGGAAAAATTACTTAAGCTCATAAAGTCTGAGCCTCAACATCTCATACTAGCCTCAATCAGGGACCACGGGAAATGAGGAAGGAAGAGATGATCTCTCATCTTTGATTGTTGAAATGATCCCACCACCATCAGCAGCAGGGAGCTC